>NW_026867463.1:0-250414 GCF_020745735.1 Hemiscyllium ocellatum | reverse complement strand
CCACACTGAGACTCTGGAAGGAGTTTCCTCAACGTTAGGGAGGAGCCATTTGAAAAGGACCTGGCGATGAGTTTTCCAATGGTCGACATCAGGGATTTGACCTTGCAGTTACCACAGTTTGACATGTTCCCTTTGTTGACAATGCTAACTTTGGCATGTGGGAGCCCTCCCGGGATGCTCTCCACCTTTTAGATAGGGCACACAAGGACATTCAGCTACACTGGGAGCTCAGTGCCTCCACACTTCAATGCTTCAGGGGGAATACCATTTGCACCTGCAGCCTTGTTCTTGAGCTGGAGGTCTGCCTTTTCACCAAGGCTAGGCGATAACTGAATTCCCTGAGTGTAATATGCTGCTGGATGCAATTCAAGAACTTCCACATGCTCAGCACTGACCTGGCTTTCAATAGAGATGGCTCATCGAGTGAGCAGGACCCCTGACATATCTGCCAATCAGGACTCCCTAATTGGACAAGGTGACCAGCCATAACCATTTTCCCACTAGGTCAACTTCCTCAGATTCTGGCTTGGTTACTGACACCATGTGCTGGACTGTCAACCAGCAGAAATTTATCTTCTTCTGCAGTTGGTAATGGCATCAAGGCTGTCACACCTGCCTTGAGGTTTCTTCTACACTGGGAGAATGAGGAGAACCCACAGGTGTGGACATCCTTGCCATCTGAGGAGCTAGTTATGCCGTGCTCTTGGTCACTTGCGGGTTACAGCTATCATGTGATCCTCACAATTGTTCAGGAACACTTCTCCGACGTCATGTCCTTTACTTCGACCATGCCTGTTCCCCATGCATGCCATTCCAATGGTTTAAACAGCACATTTTGTCCAATGTAGTAAAGTGCCTCAAGAGCAAAATGGAGTTTTGTGGCCAGCATTGAAGTTCCTGATGCCATTTAACATTCACATTCATATTCACATTCCAATCCATGACAGAAATGAAAACTGGCATTACACCCAGTACCAGTCCCTGCATTTGTCACAGGCCTCCACTCTTTTAAAACCAAAGATGTAAATGGAAAAATAAAACCAAGATGTCCTGATACTGCCTGCATCAGACATTCCTGAATCAGACACATCACCAGGAAAAATGGTGCACTCATTCAAAACTGAAATTAAACTGCTTTCACTTTGCTTACTTCTTTCTAGCTTTCCCCAGAGCAATTGTGTCTTTTTTGTTTAACAGGCTAAAACTGGCTTTCCCTGCCCCACCGACCACTTGTGAGCAGGAGCTACTGGGGGCCAAAATAAATATATACTCAAGCAAATTAGACAACACATGAACAGCTCTGATGAGGACTCATTTGGTCTTGAAATACTAGCTGCCCTCTCTCGTGGATACTCTCTGACCTGCTGTGATCTCCAGCATTTGTTCCTTTCAACCAAATAAAAAACTAAACAACTAAATGCTATTTTCAATAAAATAAATCTCTGCTCTGTTGCAATTGAAAACTCCTGGGATATGAACAATAATGGTTTAAATTCAGAGAAAGCATACCTGTACATTTCAACTAAAAATAACATATCACTCACAACGATCCCTACCAAAAACATCTGGGACAGCAATGGTTCAGGACTACAATTAAAGCCCCCTTGGATCAAAAGTGGGCAGCTTGCCGGCAATGAAGTCTGACAGTGAGGTAGATTCGGAAGTGTTGCAGTGATGACATAGCCCTGTTCGACACCGTTTGAGAGGGTGAATGGGTAGGTGTTGAGGCTGTTTGTCATTTTGATGAATTACATATCATTGTGGAGCAGGCTGATCATGGTACAAGTAAAGCAAAGAAGAACGCTCTAGAAATACTTCCCGATTGATGATGTTAAAGGCCTTTTTAAAGTTCCCAGAGGGCCATATACAGCAGTGAAAATCATGTTCAATGGATCACTCTCTGGCTGAAAGCCACACTGAGATCCTGAAAGGACTTCCTCAGTCACGGGGAGGAGAAAGTTGAAAAGGACTTTGGTAATACATTTCCAATGATTGACATCAGGGATATTCCTCTGTAGTTACCACAGTCTGACATGTTCATCTTTTCATAGAATACTTACAACTTCGGCATCTTGGAGCTCTTCTGGGAAGCTCTCCTCCTTCCAGATAAGGCAGTCAAGGGCATGCAGCTACATTGGGATCTCAGTACCTCTACACTTCAATGCCTCAGTAGGAATGCCATTTGAACCTGCAGCCTGTTTCTTAAGTTGGAGGACGGACTTATCTATTTCATCCAAGATTAGGTATTGCTGATCTCCTTGAGTATAATTTGCTGTGGGATGCAATTCAAAGAATTTCCATGTGCACAGTACATGATTCTGACCTAGCTTTCATAAAGATGGCTCCTCAAGAGAGCAGAACCCCTGACACACCTGCCAGACAGGACTCCCTGACTGGATCAGGTTACCAGGCACATCTTGAGAAATTATATTCAATGAGATTCACTGGAGTGGACAGGAACTTGATACCATATGTGGAAGCTTTGCATGTCAGCACCACAGCTCACTGGGGATTATTCTGTGCTGAAACATTAAATGACGAGAGCTGCTTGTTCAATTCCCAAAAGGCTACTTCTGGGCAATGTGACTATTTGCAAAGCTGACCCATTCAGTTTCAGACAAACTCTGGGAAGCACATACTATCAGGCAGTCCTCTCTGTCAGTGAGCAGCAGTAACCGGATACCATATGGTGAGGCTTCGCACGGCAGCGGCACATCTCACTGGAGATCATTCTGTGCCAAGACATTAAATGATGATAGCTGCTTTTTCAATTCTTGTAAGGGTTCTTCTTGGTGACGTGAGTATTTGCAAAGTTGGCCCTTTCTGAATACCAAATCTCAGCTGCCAAAATGGAGGCCAGGTAATTACACAATTTTCTGTCATATTTCACCAACCCAAGGAAAGACTAGAAGCTCCGATGCAGACGTGGGAGCTGATGAACCCTTGGTTGCCCTTGCTTATCTTTCAATGTGTGCTACCCACTTGTCCATGTTGTAGCTTAATTATGTCACTTGGGGTGCCTTGGAATACATTTGTTTTCCTCCTAAAGTCTTGAATAAACATTAAATGATCTTTATTGAACTTCCCAGTGATTAGCAAATATTCAGATAAATAGGGACCATGGGTAGATCTTGTAAACTGTTCTCCACCATTCACTGGAACAATTCACTGGAATGATATCCCAAAACAAAGGCATTCAAGAACAGTGGTTACACCCTTTATGGGTATCAACTGTAGCATATTTATGGGAATCCTCACTGAAGGACAATGCCATGTTCGTATGGCTCATATTCAGCTACTAAAGGACAGGGCATCTGTCGTTTTCCAGACAAGTCCTCAATGTGTTGGATTGGTTATATTCCTGGCTTCAAAAATTCACTCATTGATTCTTTAAAACCTCCACATCAGCAAATTGACACATAATGGGATCAAATTGTCCTGCACATAGGGTACACTGCAGTGGTTTGATCATCGCTTAGCTTTCCAAGCTCTTGATTTGTGGCTCTACTTTTGCACGTTAGGGAAATGGGACTGATAGTGTGCGCCTGTCGTGCCAAATGGCCCACTTCTGCACTGTAGAGGTTCTGTCAACTCCTAGGACTCTCTGTTCGACAACACTCCACAGGCCGTTCCAAAAGTAGTCTTGGCTTCTTCTTCTTACCAAAATGCAAGATTTTGTATGTATCAAAATTATACTCTACCTGCCACTTCTCACAAACCGTGCACCCTATATTCTCATGCAAATCCTTCAGATATATGACAAACGGCATTGGACACATCACCGATTCCTGTATTTATCACAAGCCTCCAGTCTGAAAAACAACACCCATTATGTGCAACAGATTCTGTCCAAATACACATCGTACCAGCACATACACTCTCCTCTTCCAAAACAGAAACAAAAGCTGCTTTCACTTTGTAAAACAAAAAAAAAAGACACTGCTCCTCTAGGGAAAGACAGAAGGAAATAAACAACCAAAAATTGGCTCTCGCTGTGCCAACCAACCACTCGTGGGCATGGGCCATACAGCACCAAAATAAAAATAAAGTCAAGGTCATCAAATAAAACAAACAACAAAAGAACAACTCGGATGCGGGGTCTCCTCGTCACAAAATCTTAGTTTGCTCTCTCTCATGGATTATGTCTGACCCACTGTGATCTCCAGCATTTATTCATTTCAATGATATATTTTTTTTTAAATCGGCTCTGCTTTGTTGACATTGAACACTCCTGAGAAAGGAATCTGGGAATGGTTAAAAATCCAGAAGAAGGATTCCTGTTCATTTCAACCTGAAATAACTTACCGCTCACACTGATCCCCATCAAGGGTTTCTGGGATAGTGACATTGCAGGACTTCAATACAAACCCCCTTGGCCTAAAATTGGGCAGCTTATCTGTGGTGAGGTCCTGCAGTGAGGTAGATTCAGAGCGATTTTGTTGTAATGACATAGCCCCGCTTGACACAGGTTCAGAGGCAGAATGGGTCAGTATTCAAGCTGTTTGTCATTAAGATGACCTACACATCGTTTCAGACCTGGTGAGGGATGGCGATGCACCTCTTGCATCTCAGAAAATGGTTACCTTTCTACAATCAAAGAGAAAGTGGGACAGTTTGGTATCCAATGAAGTTTTCAGCTGTTCACTTAACTTTGCCCTCAATATTTGGACTGTTCTTTCCGCCATACAATAGGACAACACATGCATGGGTCACTACATGCCGAATGTCATTCGATTTTAGGTAATACTCAAAACTACCTGCTGGCAAATGAATGCACTTTATCTGTGATCAACATCATTACGTGTACAGATCCCACAAAACGGACTGGCACATTCGATGCGTAACTGAGCTAAGGTTAGACCGAGCAGAGCCATGAATATAGTGCACTGCTGGTGACAATTTCTGTCCTTCTTGGCATTGTGGATACTGCCCAAACAACATGGCTGCATCGGCATCCAATTCTGGCCACGAAACATAATGTATTGCCAACGTCTTCATTTTAGAAATGATAGGATGAGCCTAGTAGCATTTAACTGTTACCTGATCATGACCTTTGCTTGTGACAAACACGTTTGCTCCCCATATTAGTCTGCCACCATCAATGGTCATCTGCCCTTGCCAGCTCCAGAAAGAATTCCATCCTGCTTGTGATGACCCTTTCGTTTTGAACACCACCAGCGGTTTTTGCTAAGCAAGGACGGGAAATTCTTATATCTACAGTGTGATATTGTCAGAAATAACTAGAAGGGAAGCAGAAAATTTAAAACCAAAATGGACTCTTCCTTTGGTGGAACGCACCATGGTGACTTCAGGCAGTAACCAGGTGACTGCAGGTATGGTGTTCCAATTTATAAATCCATGCACTCAGAAGAAGAGCTCACTTCTGAATTTAACCTGAATCTGCAAGTGGGATAGCCCTGCCTTCTTCAGGAAGCTCTAGCAGGGTTTTGTGGTCCATTTCTACATCAAAAACATATTGGTTGAACTTTGTCACACAAAGGTTACTGACAAACATTCCATCTCCATCTGGACGCATTTTCATTCGGCGTCAGCCAAACTCTGGGATGCACATAATATGAGGTGATTCTCTCTGTCGGTTAGCCAGCAGTAACAGGATACCAAATGATGAGGCTTCCCATGTCAGTGCCACATCTCACTGGAGATCACTCTGTGTCAAAACATTAAACACGGATAGATGCTTTTTCAATTCTCATAAGAGTTCTTCTTGGCGATATGATTACTTGCAATGCTGGCCCTTTCTGAATATCACATCCTAGCTGCCAAATGGAGGCCAGGTGATGACAGAATTTTCCATAATAATTCAACAACCCAAGGAAAGACGGAAGCTCCGATGCAGACATGGGAGCCAAGGGAACCTTGGTTGCGCTTGCTTTATCTTTCAATGTGTGGAAGCCACTCTTGTCCACTCTGTAGCCCAGGAAGGTCACTTGGGCTGCCTTGGAACATATTTGTTTTCCTTCCTAAGGTCTTGTTCAAACATTAAATAATATTTATTGATCTTACCAGTGATTAGCAAATCTTCAGATAGATAGGTACCATGGGTAGATCTTGTAAACTGTTCTCTGCCACTCACTAGAACGATTTACCGGCTGATGATATCCCAAAGAAAGGCTGTCAAGTACACTAGTTACACCCTTTATGGGTACTGATTGCAGCATATTTATGGGAATCCTCATTGAAGCACAATACCAAGTTCATATTGTCCATATCCAGCTTCATAAAGGACAGGGCACCTGCAGTTTTGCAGACATGGCCTCAATGTGATGGATGAGTGACATACCTGGCTTCAAAAGCTAGCTCATCAATTCTTTAAAATGTCCACATCGGCAAAGTGACTCATAATAGATTAGAATTGAGCTGCAAGTAGGGAACATTGTAGTGGTTTGGTCATTGCTTAGCTTTCCAGGCTCTTGATTAGTGCCTCTACTTTTGCACGTAAGGGAAATGGGACTGATACTGTTGGGCCTGTTGCTTCAAATGGCACTGTAGAGGTTCTGTCAACTCCTAGGCCTCACTATTTGACAACACTCCACAGGCCCTACCAAAAGTGGACCAAAATGCAACGTTTGGCATGTATCAAGATTATACTCGACTGGCCACTCCTCACAAACCATGCACCGTATATTCTCATCCAAATTATTTACAGAAATGACAAATGGCATGGACATACCACCAATTCCTATATTTGTCACAATCCTCCCGTCTGAAAAACAACACCCAACAGACACTCCCCGAATAGGCATAGTACCAGGACATACACTCTGCTCTTCCAAAACAGAAACAAATGCCGTTTTCAATTTGTAAAGCAAAAAAGACTGTTTTTGTTTCTCTATTCTGTTCTTCCAGGGAAAGACAGAAGGAAATAAACAATCAAACATTGGCACTCCTGGACTCAGTGCCCACCAACCACTCATGGACTTGTTCCACACAGCGCCAAAATAAAAATAAACTCAAGGCAGTCAAAGAAAACAAACAACAAATGAACAGCTCAGATGCGGCGTCATCTCAACGCAAAACCTTAGCTTGCTCTCTCTGACCCGCTGTGATCTCCACCATTTAACTAGGTGAATAAATCCTCTCTGCTCTGTCATGATTGAACACTTCTGGAAAGGAACAACAATGGTTTGAAATCCAGAGAAAAGACAAATGCTCATTTCAACTGAAAATAAATTACCACTCACACTGACCCCCATCAAGAGTTTCTGGGACAGCGACATGGCAGGACTTCAATACAAGCCCCCTTGGCCTAACAGTGGGCGCCTTATCAGTGGTGAGGTCCTGTGGCAAGATAGATTCAGAGAAGTATTGTGGTGATGACACAGCCATGCTCGACGCCAGGTAAAAGAGGGAATGGACGGGTGTTGAGGCCGTTTGTTATTACGATGATTTGCATCTTGCTGTGGATCAGGTGACGGACGGTTGACAAAGTTCATGCTGCATCAAAAGCAGAGAAGAATGCTGCCCAAGTGCTTTCTGATTGATGGTACCAAAGGCCTTTGTAAGACACAAGTAGGCCATTTACAATCGTGAAAAACATGCATAATATGCATCTCTGCGGCTGAAGGTCACACTCAAACTCTGGACATAGTTCATCAGCCATAAGGAGGAGACAGTTGAAAAGGACCTTGGTGATGAATTGTCCAGGGGTCAACATCAGGGACACTCTTCTGTACGTACCACAGTTTGACACGTTCCATTGTTTGAAAATTTTCCTGACTTTGGTATATGGCAGCTCTTCTGGGATGCTCTCCTCCTTCCAGAGAAGGCAGACAAGGATATTCAGCTGCACTGGAAGCATAGTGCCTCTGCAGTTCAATGCTTGAGGGGGACTACCATTTGCAACTGCAGCCTTGTTCTTCAGCTGAAGGACCGCCTCCTCTGTGTCAACCAAGGCTTAAGTATTCCTAAACTCAGTGCACGTAATATGCTGTGGCATGCACTCCAAAATTTTCCACGTGCAAACTACGCGACACTGACCTAGCCTTCATAGAGACTGCTCCTCGAATCTGTCAGTCAGATCTCTCTGATTGGCTGAGGTGAACAGCCTCAACCTGGAAAATTATATTCAATGAGGTTCACTTGCTGACTGCGTTCCAATCATCAATTCCGTCCCCATCTAATTCCTCTTTCTTGCACCATCTCTTGAGTCACTTTCCCACTCGGTCCACTTCCTCGGACTCCGCGCTGCAATCTGCTGCCACGTGCTGGACTGTGGCCTTCCTCTTGCGTCTCAGAAAGAAATTATCTTCTTTTGCAGGTGGCAATGGTGCCAGTGCTGCAACATCTGCCATGTCCATCTCACCCTCAGAGGATTCTTCCACACTGGGTGAAGGACAGGTTCGGACAGCCTTGCTGAATGTTGTGTGGAGCTGGGTATGTTTTGCTCCTGACCACGTCCTAAGGTTGCAGCAATCATGTGATCCTCACAATTGTTCAGGACCTCTTGTGTGACCTAAGCATTGTACATCTTGCGACCTGTCCTCAGTTTGAACATATCCTGTATCTATTCGGGGCCATTCCCACAGTTTCAACAGCACATTTTGTCCCATGAAGTAAACTGCCTCACCCACAAAGAGGGGTTTTGTGGCCAGCATTGGCCTTCCTGATGGCGTTTCACTCTCCCCACAGCATCCAAAAAGATCAAATTTACCTTGAAGTCTTCTTCGCATCAGCAAATCTAGTGGAGTTGTCACTGCAGTTGTGTGAGCGGTGTTTCTATAATCAATGAGAAAGTGGTACAGTTTGGTATCCAGCGACGTTGTCAGCTGTTTTCTTAACTTTGCCCTCAATATTTGGACTGTTCTTTCCACCAGACAATCAGATAATAGATACCCCTGTCACTACATGCTGAATGCCATTCGATTTTAGGTGATACTCAAAACTACCTGCTGGCAAATGAATGCCCTTTACCTGTGACCAACATCATTACAAGTACAGATCCTACAGAACAGACTGGCACATTTGATGTGTAACTGAGCTAAGGTTGATGGTGGACATTGGGGAACGGAGGGAGAGTGGACTGTGTCAGTAAAGTCCTGTTCCTGAAGGTAATGATGGTGGTTATACCTGGCCATTCCCATGAATATAGGTAACAATGGTGGTTATCGGGGGATGGAGGGAGAGCGGACTGTGTCAGTAAAGTCCCTGTTCCCAAGGTAATGATGGTGGACATTGGGGGCTGAGGGGGAGAGGATTGAGCCTGGTCCCCTCCCCACAGTGAGACATCTTGCTGTTAAGCGGGGCCGGGTGACTGTTACCAATTTTATTTTATATTCCACCCTCGCTCCCCCCCCCCCACTTTCCTCACCTAGCTCCAAGGGTTTTTATTTACACGGGAGGATATTATCTGACAGTGGGGTGCTGATGCTGGTGAAGGAAGAGGGGTGGTTGACCACCGCGATGGCGGGGACCACACCGTTTTATTTTGCTACTGGGACAAGCTCCAGATGCAGGAGGATGCCCGGGAACTGAGGAAAGAAAGCGAACTTGGAGATGGGAAGAGTTGGAAGGGTTTGGGACTCTGTACCTCAATCTGTAGTCTATACCAATACAATTGTTAAATTTATATTTGACATAAGCAATGATTTTTATTAATCGGTGAATGGGGTCAAGGCAGACAAATGGAGTGAGGCCACAGATCAACCCCGATCTTATTGAGGGATTGGAACAGGATCTAGGGGCTGAATGACCTCCTCCTGTTCCTGTGAAACTTGTTTACAAATTTATCAGAGCTCTTCAGTAAAATTGGAAGGTGGTAAATTAATAAGGATGGATAATCTTGTGCCCCAGGGCAGCACACAGTGGCTCAGTGATTAGCACTGCTGCCTCACAGCACCAGGGCCCAGGTTCGATTCCAGCCTCAGGTGACTGTGTGTGTGGAGTTCGCACGTTCTCACTGTATCTGCGTGGGTTTCCTCTGCGTGCTCCAGTTTCCTCCCACAGTCCAAAGATGTGCGGATCAGGTGGATTGGCCATGCTAAAGTGCCCATAATATTAGGTACATTAGTCAGAGGGAAATGGGTCTGAGTGGGTTACTTTTTGGAGGGTCAGTGTGGACTGGTTGGGCGAAAGGGCCTGTTTCCGCACTGTAGGGGAATCTAATCTAAGACAGGGTTCACTCTGCTGAAACTGCTGGGATGGGACTGTGCATTTCTCATCTGATAGTTACTGTGTCACTGACCCCACTGTGTCACTCCACTGTGTCTGTGTCACTGATCCAGAGAAGGAAGGCTGACCCCACTGTGTCGGTATCACTGACTCCAAGGAGAGCAGACTGATACCTTGTCCCTTTAAGGAGGATGTGTTCTGTTTCTCTTGATGAGGGATGTTATCAACCTGGTGCCCAGGTGTATGTTCCATGGAAAGCAGAGTAAATAACTTTGGGTTTTCTTAAATTACGACCAAAGCAGCATGAGGAAGTGGAGTCCGGCTCTCACCGATCCAGGGGCTCAGCACTGCTTTCAGTTACTGAAGGTGCATTATTTGGTGTTGAAGCTGTTAGTCACAGCTGTCACCTCTCTCTGCTGTAGGAAAAAAAGCTTGAACTCTCCCTCTGCTGTAAGATTGTTTGTTTCGGTGTTCCCATCTTTTGGATTGGAGGAGATAGTAAGTGAGGGAAATCTGTTATGCTGAATTTGCCTTTACTAAGGGTCTGTTTATAGGATGTAACTGTATTGGAACAGTTGATGGGTAGAATTAAGTAATATATTATTTTGTTATGTACTCCAACAGGTTCAAGTTGTGCCAATTTTCATTGTTTGCATTTTAATTGGGATGTAAAAATTGTCTGTTTTGTGTAAAGCTTAGCAGTCTGACCAATTGAATTTCATCCAGAACAGAACACTCTAGAACTGTCCATGATGCTACAAGTGATGTCTAAGGTTCGACATGACCGTTCTCAAACTCACTTGAAATATTGGCTGACAGAGTTCTGTACGTTCTAGAAGGGATGTGAGTGCATTGGAGAGGGAACAGAGGAGATTGACCAGGCTGTTCCCTGGGCTTGGAGAGTTTTAGTTCTGAAGAGAGTTTGGACAGACTGGGATTGTTTTCATTAAAGCAGAGGCGATGGAGAGGAGACATGACTGAGATGTATAAAACTATGATGGCATAGGGTATACAGGAAGAGAACATTTCCCATGGATGGAGGGATTAAGGACAGGGGCATAGATTTAAGTGAAGGAAACTGAACCCTTCAGTTGAGGGAGGAGTAAAGTGTCAACAATGAAATGGCTGGAAGATAAGAGAAAGAGCTGGAAAGCGCAGCCTAAATGAGTCGTAGAGGTGTGAACCCTGAAGACAATTTGGAATTATATGAATGATATTTTGAAATGCCACAGTGGACAAGGCTGCAGACTGATGTAGACAGTGAAGCAAGAGAATATGACACACAAGGAGTGAAACCCACACCTCTCCATAGAGTGGTCCCAACCCATACCCTCCCTGGCCTCACCCCTCCATCTCCCTTCAAATTGCTCCATCATCAGTCAACTATTTTGGGTTTCTTCACTGAGCATGCCCAGTACACTGTAGGGAACTAAGAATGATTCATCCCCAGCTGCTGTTGTACAGATCATGTGTGTCTCAGAGTCAGCTCTGAGACATCTCCTGGGCAGTCTCAATCTGTATCTGTGTGTCTCTGACTCCGTGTCATTGAGCATCACCCGTACACCCTAATGTTTATGTATGGGACTGCTTTGTATATTCTGGAATATGAACACATTGTAACCTGAGGAAGGTGAGGGTTTCGGTCCTCCCCGGCTTACTCCCTGTTTGATCGCAGTGAGGCCACTTGAACTGAACAGGTCAAAGTGTGACCTCACAGAACAAGTGTGACCTCACCGTATACATCACAGAGAGAGTTCAGACATCACAACTGGTCTGTAAACTGGCTTCAACTGAGACATGAGGCTGTGTCAGTAAACAAAGGGAAGGCTAGGTCACTGCACTGACTGTGTCTCTGGCTGATCTGTTTGGGAGTGAATGTGATCAGAGAGATGATCAAAACAGCTGGACTTTACAAAGAGAAAACAAAGCTTTGAAAACACCATCAGCAATCTGATCAGGCAGAAAATGGGGAGGTTTGAAAGGTTAGTGTAAAATTCTTCATCTTGCACTGACTAAGGATTTGGGGGTAATTATAGAGTCATAGAGTTATAGAGATGTACAACATGGAAACAGACCCTTTGGTCCAACCTGTCCACACTGATCAGATATCCCAACCCAATCTCGTCCCACCTGCCAGCACCCGGCCCATTTCCCTCCAAATCCTTCCTATTCACATACCCATCCAAATGCCTCTTAAATGTTGCATTTGTACCAGCCATCACCACATCCTCTGGCAGCTCATTCCATACATGTACCACCCTCTGCGTGAAAAAGTTGCCCCTTAGGTCTGTTTTATATCTTTCCCCTCTCACCCTAAACCTATGCCCTCTAGGTCTGAACTCCCGAATCCCAGGAAAAAGACTTTGCCTATTTATCTCATCCATGCCCCGCATAATTTTGTAAGCCTCTATAATGTCACCCCTCATCCTCCGACGCTCCAGGGAAAACAGCCCCAGCCTGTTCAGCCTCTCCCTATAGCTCACATCCTCCAACCCTGGCAACATTCTTGGAAATCTTTTCTGAATCCTTTCAAGTTTCACAACATCTTTCCAATAGGAAGGAGACCAGAATTGCACGCAATATTCCAACAGTGGCCTAACCAATGTCCTGTACAGCCACAACATGACCCCCCAACTCCTGTATTCAAAACTCTGACCAATAAACGAAAGCATGCCAAATGCCTTCTTCACTATCCTATCTATCTGCGACTCCACTTTCAAGGAGCTATCAACCTGCACTCCAAGGTCTCTTTATTCAGCAACACTCATAGAACATAGATAGAACATAGAAAGATACAGCGCAGTACAGGCCCTTCGGCCCTCGATGTTGCGCCGACCGAATCCTACCTAACCTACACTAGCCCAATAACTTCCAAATGCCTATCCAATGCCCGCTTAAATGACCATAAAGAAGGAGAGTTCACCACTGCTACTGGCAGGGCATTCCATGAACTCACAACCCGCTGTGTAAAGAATCTACCCCTAACATCTGTCCTATACCTACCACCCCTTAATTTAAAGCTGTGTCCCCAAGTAACACCTGACTCCATTAGCGGTAAAAGGTTCTCAGTGTCGACCCTATCTAAACCCCTAATCATTTTATACACCTCTATCAAATCTCCCCTAAACCTTCTCTTCTCCAATGAGAACAGCCCCAAGTGCCTCAGCCTTTCCTCATAAGATTTTCCTACCATTCCAGGCAACATCCTGGTAAACCTCCTCTGCACTCGTTCCAATGCCTCCACATCCTTCCAATAGTATGGCGACCAAAACTGCACACAATACTCCAGATGAGGCTGCACCAGAGTCTTATACAGTTGCAACATGACCTCAGGACTCCGGAACTCAATTCCTCTACCAATAAAGCCCAGGACCTTACCCTTAAGTGTATATTTCTTGCTAGGATTTGCTTTCCCAAAATGCAGCACCTCGCATTTATCTGAATTAAACTCCATCTGCCACTTCTCAGCCCATTGGCCCAGCTGGTCAAGATCCTGTTGTAATCTGAGGTAACCCTCTTCGCTGCCCACTACACCTCCAATTTTGGTGTCATCTGCAAACTTACTAACTGTACCTCTTATCCTCATATCCAAATCATTTATGTAAATGACAAAAAGTAGAGGGCCCAGCACCGATCCTTGTGGCACTCCACTGGTCGCAGGCCTCCAGTCTGAAAAACAACCCTCCACCATCACCCTCTGTCTTCTACCTTTGAGCCAGTTCTGTATCCAAATAGCTAGTTCTCCCTTTATTCCATGAGATCTAACCTGGCTAATCAGTCTCCCATGGGGAACCTTGTCGAACGCCTTACTAAAGTCCATATAGATCACATCTACTGCTCTGCCCTCATCAATCTTCTTTGTTACTTCTTCAAAAAACTCAATCCAGTTTATGAGACATGATTTCCCACGCACAAAGCCATGTTGACTATCCCTAATCAGTCCATGCCTTTCCAAATACATGTACATCCTGTCCCTCAAGATTCCCTCCAACAACATGCCCACCACTGAGGTCATGTCCACTGGTCTATCATTCCCTGGCTTGTCTTTACCGTCTTCTTTCCGGCCCCTCACCTGTGACTATCGATGATACAAATATCTCAACAAGAGGCCCACAATCACTTCTTCAGCTTCCCATAGAGTTCTTGGGTACACCCGATCAGGTCCTGGGGAGTTATCCACCTTTGACCATTTCAAGACATCCAACACTTCCTTCTCTGTAATCTGGGCATTTTGCAAAATGCCACCATCTATTTCCCTATAGTCTATATCTTCCATATCCTTTTCCACAGTACATACTGATGCAAAATATTCATTTAGTATCTCCCCCATTTTCTGTGGTTCGACACAAAGGCCACCTTGCGGTTATTTCAGGGGCCCTATTCTCTCCCTCGTAACCCTTTTGTCCTTAATGTATTTGTAAAAACCACATTGGGGAATAATGCTCTAGAGATTTATTCTGAGAAAGATTGTGGCTTATTGAAACCGGTGAGATACACAGAACTGATTCTTAATGATGGACAGAAACTGTCTCAGATGTCACTCTTTTCCTCTGACCAAGGCCAATACCTATGTTTGTCCTTTTGAAAAGGGTGGTAAAAATTGTTCAGTAGAGAACTGGTCTGCCAACAATTTGAGGAGAACCCAGAGACAATACGTGTCACTTGGAGGAAGACGGGTCAGAAATTGAGTTGGAGAGGAATTGATTGAAGTGGAGCTCCCTGTGAGAGATTAGGGTGGGAGAGGAGTCTGATGGTGAGGATTAGAGGGGAGGGCATTGTGGAGAGATAATGCCCTGCTTCACATCATCATTGTCCTCAATTCCATCAACATTACCAAGGGTGTCAATCTCAAGAACTTGTGGAGATGCTAACCATTCTCAGCATGGAGCCATAGTACCCAATATTTCTCATTAGCTTTTAAAAAATATCTTTCCTCTCAATCTTGAGATTTGTTATTTGCTTGGATGGAGGTGACCGTGGATTTGGAAATCCGCACGCTCTCTTGTAACTCATCCTGCAGACATGACTTGGAAGTGCCCATGTTGGACTGGAGTGGACAAGATTAAAAACCACACAACACCAGTTTATATCCAACAGGTTTATTTGGAAGTACTAGCTTTCGAAGCCCAGCTCCTTCATCAGGTGGTTGTGATAAAGGAGCAGCATTTCAAAAGCTGGTGCTTCCAAATAAATCTGTTGGACTATAACTTGGTGTTGTGATTTTTATCTTCTTCCTGCAGACACAGGTCACAGTCATGAAAGGGGAGATTACAGCAGCATTTACATGGAGAATTATGTCTTTCCAGTTTCAGGAAAACTCCTCCCCCTTCATTTCAGTATAAATTTGTTACCACGAATTGCTGAATGTGGTATCTGAATCCAGGATGAACGAGAACGTGTGTGTTTGTGGGACTGATTCAGACACTTTATTTTTTATCTCATGATATTCACTCTCTGCTGGAATGAACACCCAACCCACTGCCATTCCTGTGTCATTCAGTGAGGCCCTAACCTTTCAGTGGTCACCGTAAAGACTGACATCTGACTACTTCATTCATTTTCATCAGTCAAATGCTTACACCGTGCACTCGATGTATCCTGCTCTGATTGCCATTCAATCAGACCCAGGATTAGCCATGGAATGTTTTTACCTTCTTTCTTTAAAATAAGAAACATTGAAGCTCACCTGTGTCTTCCTCTTTTCCACAATTTTGTGTTCTGTTTCACTATCCAAGTTCATTGATTTGCCTCATGAGGTGGATCATTTCGAGCTTCAATTGATTCAGCTTTGATGCTCTGAACCCAGACCATCAATGCACAAATTACTGTGTGTTCCGAATCTTCTCCCAGACCCAAACTTCAGTTCATATTTAATTTTTAATTAAGTGTAAAGCAGGCCATTCAGACCATCAAGTCCACATACATCCTCCGAAGCGCATCCCAAGCAGACCCACTCCATCACCATATTGTTCTCATGGTCAATCTATCTAGTCTGCACATCTTTGTGGGAGGAAATAGAGCACTTGGAGGCATAGAGAGAATGTATAAACTCCAGTTGGAAAGTTACCTGAGGGTGGAATCAAATTCAAGTTCCTAGCGCCATGAAGCAGTAGTGCTCATTGTTGTGGTTCTGTTCACAACACAAATTCCCAGCTCGGCAAACAGAACCACAACATTTCTGATATCTTTTGCAAAAGTGAGAATGGTCTGAGAGAAGAGATGGAGCACTTGATTTAAATGACTGAGGCAATTCAACATTTTCTTTGTAGTGATCCTCCAATAGTGCAACAGCTCCTCATTAATGAGCAAGCAACTTTTTTTCACTATCTTCGAACAAATTATCTGGAATGCGTTCTGCTACACTCTCAGTACCACTTGCTGAATTGCAGCTTTGATTGTAAAATGTCCTGAATCACAAAAATAGAAGTCATGCACAGATTCACAATGATCAAACCCAGCTATATCTCACAATTATTATCAGATCATGTTATGTCAAAATATCTCCAGTTTTGTCAAGAATTGAGAATCAAAAAAATCATTACTTTGACGTTTTATAATCATAAAAGTTATTTATAAATGTTGGAAGTGACCAATCGATCTGGACTGAGTGTTCACAAACAATTTGGAATGGTGAGGACAGTGAAAGGTGAGGGTTTCCTTTAATGCTTATTGTAACAGGCTTGAGCAGGACAGCATACTATACAACTGACAATGTATCCAGTGATGGTCAGGTAACTGAACAACACAGACAGGTAAACTTTGAATAGCAATACATGCAACAGCATAACAATTTTCTTGAACTACATTTAATATTATTCAGGACACAAAAATTATACATTGTTAACAAATTATTGACTATTTTACATGGGCGATCCAGGACACATTGTTGGTTACCGTTATTCATTGGAACCTGACGCTTTCGTCCCTCTCCATTGATGTAGATAGGGGTCTGCCCTCCATCTTGCTTCCTGAAGTCAATGATCAGTTCTTCTGTTTTGCAGACATTGAGACAAAAATTGTTATCATTGCACTATGAAACCAAGCACGCTATCGAATTCCTATATTCTGACTCATCATTATTTGATATGCAGCCTACAACCATGATGTCATCAGCAAACTTGTAGATGTTCGTATGAAATGTAGCCACACGGTCATGTCTACAGGGAATATTTGAGGACTAAGGATGCATCCTTACAGATCCGCAGTGTTGAGAATTATTATAGAAGAGGTGCAGTTGACTACCTTCACTGATTGCGGTCTGTGCATCAGGAAACTGAGGATACAGTTGCAGAAGGTAGAGCCATGCCCTAGGTCTCAGAGTTTTGAGATTAGTTCAATTGGGATTATAATGTTGAAGGCAGAGCTGCATTTGATTAGTAGGAGCCTGATGTAGGTATCCTTATGATCTAGATGTTCCAGGGACAAGTGTAGATCTAGGGAATTGTGTCCACTGTGGACCTGTTCTGCTGACAGGCAAATTGGAAGGGAATGAAGTAGTGTTATCATGTTGCTCCACCTCTTTCTCCTTTGATTCCATTCCTCATGTGGACTCCTCATTACATTATCTGCTGCATCTAATGTTGGCTCTCAGTTACTTGGATTTATTCCTCAATTGAATTATTTTTATAACTGGATATTTCACTGCATATATTAACTGGTCTCTGAATGCTCTCTGCGTCACCACATAAATAAAAGCATTTGTGCAGCAACTCAGGTTCCGCAGCATGAATGCGATTCTTTTAAATGTACAAAAAGCAGTGTAATTCAAAGAATTAGCAGCACTAAACATATATAAAATGTACCCCAACCAGAGAAGTATGAAGCTTGCACATATGGCAAAGAGTAAAATGACAGATTTCTTTCTGCTCTCCAGCTCTGGGTCATTCTCTATTTTTCTCTGACCTTTCAGTTCCACACGCACCTTAATTGCCTCGAAGATGTGTCTGACAGTCAGGACATTGATAAATAGAATGAAAGTGAATGGGAACATTGGTGTTAAAAATTGTTCAAAATATTTGAAACTTGCCCACCGACGGCCATTATGATAACTGCGTGTGGTAAAACAGTACCATGGAACATTGTTGATGATCCTCCCAGGTTTAAATCGGAAGTAGTTAGGAATGTTCTTTAAGGAAAAGAAAATATAAATTGTTGCTAGAACCCTCATTGCAGTTTTCTCTGTGCAATACTTAGTTTTCATCTGATGAAAACAGATGGCAACAAATCGATCAAAAGAAAAAGCAGCAGTGAACCAGACAGAACAATCAATAGCCGAGCAGGTCAGGACGTAGATCACACTGCAAACAGGAGTGATGTTTAGGAGACACTGTGGATAGTAATAAGACACAAATCTATCAAGTACAATATCAAAAATGATGAACAGTAGATCAGAAGTTGCCATGGCCACCAAATAGCGAATGGTGCATGTAGAAAGACCACACTTGCCCTGAGCCAAGAGTGCAATCACCACTAGACTCACTGTAAGAGAGAGAAAGGAGAAAAAGAGACTTGAAGTTACTCTCTGTGCCTGATCCCAGATTGTAAGTAATGGCAAGATGATCGTTGTTGTTCCAAACCACATGAAGTCTCGAGAAGCTGAACCTCAGTAGCAAACTCTCTCTAAATGAATCATTTGCACTTTTAAAAGACAGAGGTAAGAACATGAGTGACAGTTTATTTGGAGCAACATGGTCACATATTCAATGTTTTATACGGGTTGGCAGTGGTTGATTTAAGCTGCTGACTGGCTGGATTTTCCTATAGGACCACAAAATCTACACAAAGGCACCTTGCATGAGTAAATCAACAATGTTGTACATTTAGCACAAACATTGATTGCAAAATTCTTGCAATCAGTTTTGGATTTCCACAGCTCAGATTGCGTCTAGCATTTTAGGTCCACGCTGTATGAAATATAATACGGGATATTAAGTCACTTCACAATGACTGGGAGTGAATGCACTCCACAATATGAAATTTTAAAAAATGATAAAATTTTGAGTCCATCCCACATGTACAGGATTGAACATACCAACAATTCTATCCATGGAAGTATTCAGCAGTGAATCCAAGCACCATACCCAGGTTAGGTGCCTATCACAATCATAAGAATTTCAATATTTGGCATGGAGTCCCCGACCTGTCTGAGACTGTACTTCACTGCTCCCACCCAAATCCATGCAGCATTGGTTATTGCAACTTTCTAGTTTAGAATTCACACTTTTTATCTGGGAAGAAGCAAAGCAGAGCCTGACGTCCAGGCTCTCTCTCACGCAAGCTCCTCCCATATTCAGAGCACATGCTGGGGCTAAGAATGTCCATAGGTTACCCAACACACACCTTGGAAATCACTAGATTTGTACGAAAGCTTGTTGTGGGAGACCCAAACATTATTCCATTGCCGGGCTTCAGAGGGTCTCTCTGAATTCAGGCCAATATTAAAGGTTAGGGAAGATGATGGGCTCATGATCAAATACTAGATTCACAACAATCTGGTGACTTTAAGATGATTGCTCCCTTTTTAGACCACTTCTTGTGACAGGATATCCTTATGTAATGTTCATTTTCACGAGCGTGCAACTCCCAAAATTGACCCAGTTTTAAAGATAAGAGATCCTTAATTTGATTCAGTGTAATTTTCTAAAGTAAGGAACACCAACGCATAAACCCATAGACCACAGGGAAAAGGATCTGTCTTCTGGCTTATAGACCAGTAGTAGTTGGGAAATTCGTTGGACAAGACAAAATAAGCTTTAACATGGACCATCCACTGGAATAGCTGACATCCTGAATCCAGCAAGATATCAGCACCAAGCTTCCCTACTTTCCCCTTGGTTATTTCTCCACCTGTCTCCCATGTGGGACATTCTTTTGGACAATAACCACAGCTCAGGTTCAGAGCTATCATCTTTCAGCTGTGGGAATATTGGTTAATTTTGTTTGTACTGCATAATGTGGTGCTTTGTAAATGTTGTTGGAGATGCTTTCAGTGAGACACATAGAAAGCATTCCATCCCACCCAAGCTATACTTTCTGGATGATAGACATGGATTGGAGAGACAGACAGGGAGCTTATTGCTGCTGTAATCAATATCTGCCATACTCCTGTGTCCACAACACTTGCATGGCTGGACTAGATCATTTTCTTGTCAGTGTTTGGGCCAGGTTGTTGTTAGCCATGCATTTGGTGACAGGAATGTCACTGTAAGCCAATGGCATATTGGTAAATTCTCACTTCTTGGGGATGGCTATTCCCTGGTGCTGTGGGATACGAATGTTACTTGTCAATTACCAGACCAAGCTAGATGTTATCTCACTGTATAATGACACAGATCTTTTCATTATCTAAGGAGATGTAAATGGTGCTGAATAATGTGCAAGCATGAACAAACCTCTCTACTTTGGAAATGGCAATGGAGGGAAAGGCATTGATGAGGCAGCTGCAGATTTTAAGGCCAAGGCACAAGTGTGAAGAACTCCTGCAGAGATGTGTGACGGCTGAGATGATTGACCTCCATCGACCTTAACTATCTTCATCTGTGGTCAGGATGAAATGCAAGAGAGTTGTAATCTTGGTGAGTTCAGTTTTTCAAGGAGTCCTTATTGTGAATATGTGTTCACTGTAAATGTTTAAGAGTTGAGCATTTGTTGTCAGTAATTAAAATTTAACTGTAAAAAGAGCAGCATCTGATTGAGATAAATACAATCAATACGTGTGTAAATCCAAGTCAAGCGATCCTGAGTTTGTCACACTAGAATAAAGATGTGGTTGTGCTGGAAGGTCAAAGGCTGAGGGAAAAACAGGTCAATGTGTGACACAGTTTGAATGCCCAAGAAAAGTCAGAATGTTTGTCATTATCACACTAAAGGGATAGAAATACTCCCAATTCTGGAAGTGGGCATTGTGAGCTGTCTTAGTGACATGTGTACCAAGGGCAGGCAGAAATAACTCGTTATGTTGAAGGTAAAGTTAATCAGTCATACTTTTCAATATTTCATGTACAGGTTGTTCTGTTACAATGTGTTTCGTTAGCACAAAATCTCTATAATGCAATTGACAAATTGACAACACTGTTTCCAAAGTGCAGAATTATAAGGTATGTCTTAGTTATAATATTATTCTGGCCCGATTAGTTCAAATGGTGCTCTTATTACGCAATGTGCTTATAACATGGGATTGCATGAAGTGGAATTACCATATTATAGCAGAACTGACTGTAAGTGTTTCCTTATTCTGCAACTATGTTCCCTCGTTCAAGACTCCTACATAAGTGGAAACATCATCTCAACATCAACCCTGTCAAACCCCCTCAGAATTACATATATTTCAATGAGATCACCCCTTACTTTTTCAAAATGCTAATGAGTGAAGACTTAATCTGGTTATCATTTTTCCTAAGTCAACCCTTCACCCCAGGAATCCGTCTAGTGAATCTTTTGAACTGCCTCCAACACCAGCATCTCATTTTATAAATATGGAAACCAGAATCATACACAGTACTAAAGGTGCAGTCTCAACAATCTGTACAGTTGTAATAAGACTTCCCTAAATTTACACTTCAAACCCATGGTAACAAAGCCCAAATTCCATTTGTATCCTTAATTACTTGATGAACATGCGTGCTAACCTTTTGTTTTACACACAAATCTCACTTTGCTGACCTTTTTGAAATCTTCCTCCATTTATAATTGTTTGCTTTTTGATTCTTCCTAGCAAAATGTTTGACCTTACACTTTCCAGCAATAAAGCTCCAGCTTCCAAGTTTTTAGATTAGATTACTTACAGTGTGGAAACAGGCCGTTCGGCCCAACAAGTCCACACCGACCCGCCGAAGTGCAACCCACGCATACCCCTACATTTACCCCTTACCTCACACTACGAGCAATTTAGCATGGCCAATTCACCTGATCCGCACATCTTTGGACTGTGGGAGGAAACCGGAGCACCCGGAGGAAACCCAGGTAGACACGGGGAGAACGTGCAAACTCCACACAGTCAGTCGCCTGAGACGGGAACTGAACCCGGGTCTCTGGCGCTGTGAGGCAGCAGTGCTAACCACTGTGCCACCGTGCCGCCCACTTTTGCCCATTCACTCCATGGATCTACATCCCCTTGCAGATTCCTTATGTTCTTACCAGAATGTACCCCCCACCACAGCTATTTATATATCATCAGTAAATTTGAATACATTATACTCTATTTCCTTTTTCAAGTCATGAACATAGATAGCAAGGAATTGAGTTGCTGGGACATGTTCTGATGACACTTCACAAATTACATCTTTCCAACAAAATGTCTATTAATCCAAACTCTCCATCTTCTGTGTGTCAATCCAGTCTCAATCCATGCTAATACATTGCACTCAACACTGTGAGCTCCTGTCTTGAGCATTAACCTACCATGTAGCACTTAAAAAAAACCTTTGAAATCCAAATGCACTACATCTTCACTTTTGACGCCTCAAAGTCTGTCCACCAGCTAGAAGGCGCAAGTCAGGAATGTGATGGAATACTCCCTACAGTACCACATCCAAAAAGAAGTATGCCACTGTTTCTTGAAAGACGAGTACAGCTAAAGCTGGGGTACGAAACTTGAAAAAAAAATTAGCGATGCAAGATATAGAGATGGAATTTCCATGAATAAGGGTGATGACAACTAGAGTTGGTTTTGTTAGGATATTCATTCAGCATTCGAACACTTGGTAATGGGAAAGGCATGTCAGAGGTAGTCAGAGATATTCCTACTTATGCAAGGCCACTGGCTACGTTGTTCCCCTCCAGTTAGTTACCCACACTCAGTATAATTTTACTTTGAGAGATACTCCCAATGACACCTGAACACTGGGGTAAGTTGTTCCCCTTTCGCTAGGATCCCACACTCCGAAATTCTAATTGAAAGATGCTAACTGAATCACAATGCCACTGGAATTAGATATTCCCTTCAGGCTATTGACCCACATGCAAAACAGTTCTACAGTGAAAGATTTTAGCGATTGAGGGCATTTTCTTATTCATGGTCCACATTGACTACAATGCTGCTTTTACAGATACCCACAGGAAAGCGAGAACACTGGGTCACAAATTCCTTATGACCAATTCTTTTTGTTTACTGACACAGAATCATTGGCTGGCCAGCATTTATTAGTCAACCTCAGTTGCCCTTGAGAGGTGATGTGAGCTGTGTTCTTGAACTGCTGCAGTCCATGTGCTGTAGGTTGACCTACAATGCCATAAGGGCATGGATTCCAGGATTTTGACCCAGTCTGGCATTGAAGGCATGGTGATATATTTCCAAGTCAAGCTGGAGAGTGGCTTGGAGAGGAACTTTCAGGTGGTGGTGTTCCCAGGTATCCACTGTCCTTGTTCTTCTAGATGGTACTAATCATAGTTTTGGACAGTGCTGTTTAAGGACTTTTAGTGAATTTCTGCACGTATCCTGTAGATGAACACACTGCTGTCAGTGGTGAAGATAGTGGCTGTTTGTGGATGTAGTGCTAATCAAATGCACTGCTTTGTTTAGGATGGTGTCAAGATCCATCAGTTTTGTTGAAGTTTCACTCATCCAAGCAATTGGGCAGTATTCCATCACGCTCCTAACCTGTGCCTTGCAGGTGGTGGACAGGTTTTTGTGAGTCAGGAGGTGATTTGTTTGCTACAGTATTCTGAGCCTCTGACCTGCTGTCCCAGCCACTGTATTGATGGGGTGAGCCCAGTTGACTTTCTGGCCAATATTGATAATTGGGAATTTACTGATGTTAACACCACTGAATGTCAAGGTGTGGGGGAAGGTCATCTCTTATCACAGATAGTCATTGCTTTGCATTTGTATGGCGTGAATCTTATCTGCCATTTTTCAGCCCAAGCCCAGATACCCAGCATATCTGGCAGCACAGTGGCAATCAATGCTGCCTCATGGCACCAGGCACCCAAGGTTAGGTTCTGGCCTTGAAGGACCGTCTGCATGGAGTTTACCTGTATGTGTGAGTTTGGTTTCAATGGTTTCATCTCACAGTCCAAAGCTGTGCAGGCTCGTTAGCTTATCCATGATAAATGCAGAATTATGCCAGTAGGGTGGTTGTGTGGGATGGTCTTCGGAGGGTTGGTGCTGACCCAATGGGCTGAATGGCCTCAGTCTGCACAGTAGGGATTCTACAATTCCATGATATTGTTGATATCTTGCTCCCTTCAAACATTGATTTCTTCAGTATCAGATGGGTTGCAAATGGTGCTGAACATTGTGCAATTATCGGCAAACATCCCCACTTCGGACTTTCTGGTGAAGGGCACGTCGCTGATGAAGCAGTCGAAGATGGTTGGGCCTAGAGCACTACTCTGAGGAACTGCTGCAGAAATGACCAGGAGATGAGAAGACTGACCTCTAAAAACCACTCTATGCCGGTTTTGACTCCATCCATCTGAGTTTGCTTCCTGATACTCCATTCATTCCAGTTTTGCCTAGGCTCCTGATGCTACACTTGACTCAGTGTGGTCTTGATGTCAAAGGTAATCACTGTCACCACACTTCTGGAAATCAGCTCTGCAATTCAGCTCTACAATGATGGATTCTCCCAACAACAAGACACTATTACAATCAGAGGGTCCAGCCTGATGTTAGTGATCCCAATACAGTTCAGTTCCATGATCATTAATACCTTCATTCAGAGTGATTTCTGGAGACTTGACTCAGTATCGCACATCAATCCAGTAAATCAGGGGCAATGAAGAGTGCCTATGGGAAATAAAACCTTTTTTTTTGTTGTTCTCAGTTGACGAATTACACCACAGGGTTAGTTTGGAAATGTTAAATGTTTACATTGATATCACACATTAGGAAATTGTACTGCCCAGTTCAGTGACCAGTCAGTGGAGGGTTAAATGTATTTGTCATGCACACCAATGGATCAGCATTCAGAGAGTACCCCACATCTGAGAGGTGGATCCTCTGGGGAAGTAAAGACTGAACTTGAAGAGAAGAAATAAATACTTGAAGAGAGCCCATCACAGAATGCTTGTACCCCAGAACATTCAGTCTTCTCTATTGTACTAACCTCTGGCATTATGGCAGCAACACATGTTCTCTGAATCTGATATCGTTCCCTTGGCTGTCAAATGAAATTTGTTTAATATCTTGTCACTCAACATTCCATGGGAATGGGTTGAGCTCAGTTGGCTGGACTGTTGGTTTGCAGAGCAGTATGATGCTAACAGCATCGGCTCAATTCTGGCGTGAGGTTACCATGAAGGACTCTCCTTCTCAACTTCTTACCTCATCTGAGGTCTGGTGGCCCTCACATTAAATCACCAGCAGCCTCTTCTCTCTAATGAGAGCCCTACAGTCTGGTAAGACTATGGTGACACAATATATCGAACACTGTATTTTCCTTCAAGTGAATCATTATGGAATTGAAGAACGGTGTCATTATTACATGAAAGAGTTTGACCCACTGTGTTAGTCCCCTGATGTAAAACACACTGTTCCAGACATGCCCCAGGCAGCAGTGTTGATGAAGCAGCCCTGACATTTACAATGTACTGTGGGAACATTCAGCTCAGTGTTACTGTTACTGCAAACATTTATAAACTTCCAAGTGCTAGCTGGAATCAGCAAGACCCTTCCATACTACCTCTCATCCACTCCCAATTTAAATTCGATTCCTCGATAGCCACAAAACAGTGAGATTACTCAGCACCTCAATGTGATCTCCAATAAACCACCTCATATTGATATAGAGATTCAATCAACATGGAAACTTTTATCCAACCAGAAGGGGCTGAATGCACTGAACTGCCCTGTGTGGGGTCAGTTCCCTGAATGGCCAGGGTGAAGACATGAGTGACTTCCCACAAAGTGAATACAGGTGAGCAGTCATTCCCACTCACCTCAGCTTTCCAATCATTCAGAATGTGACGAAAATATGACAACATTTCTAAGGGCAGAAAGGCTCAAATTGATCAGCAAGATCTGTTTAGACAGACATCCTATGTGACAATCGGTGCAATGATGTCCCACACCATGAGATAAAGAGCATCTTGTAAATCAGGGTCGACAGATGATTCACATGAGAACACAGAACATCGAACTGTACAGCTCAGGAACAATCTTTATAAAGGTGAAACATGACATCTTGACTCTTGTACTCAATTTATCAGCCAAGAAAGGCAAGCTGACCATTCATCTTCTTTGCTACCCTATTTACTTGCATGGTCACTTGCAGGGAGCTATGGATTTGAACACCAAGATCACTGTACATCAATGCTGTTCAGGGTTCTGCCATTAACTGTATATCTTTTCCCTAACTTTCAATCTCCTAAAGTGCAGCGCCTCATACTTACCCAGATTAAACTCCATCTGCCACCTCTCCACCAATATCAGCAATTGATCTCCACTGTATCTTTGACAACCTTATCCACAACTTCACTGAACGTTCTATCATCTGCAAATAAACAAAGGGCAGAGGTCCCATTATGGAACCTTGAGGAACACCACGAGTCAAGACCCTCCAGCCAGAAAAACACCTTTCCTCACTATCATCTGCTTTCTATGGAATTCGAAGTTCACCTCACCATGGATCCCATGTAGTGTAATCTTCAGGATGAGCCCACCGTGAGGGACCATACCAGAAGCCTTTACTGAAATCCATGCAGACAACATTCACTGCTCTACCCTCATCAATTGCCTTTGTCACTTCCTCAAAAGATTCAATCAAGTTAGTAAGACATGACCTGCCTTGCATAATGCCATGCTGACTGTCCCTAATTAGGCCCTGCATTTCCAAATGCATGTAAACCCTATCCCTAAGAATCATCTCCAATAGTTTATGTTAATATCTGTTCAGCAGTATGCTGTTGATGGACTATGATTCAACTGATGATCCTGATACAGTATCTAACGCAGCAAGTCCCTCAATACTGAACATCAGGTCAGTTGGATGTCACAGTAGCAGGGCTGACTTTCACTCCATATGGCCGGATGTTCTTGATCCAGATTGGAGCCTTGGAGCAGCACAATTATATCAAATATCCGAAATTGCTCATCAGTCATCCCAAACCAAAATGTCTTTCATCTACAAAAAATGATGTTGTACTACCCAATCTCCACCGTTCTGAGCCAGGTACAATGACAGAGGTTTCACAAAGTTGATGGAGTACTGTAGTACATGGTGTAACAGTCTAGCCTCAAGGTGAATCCATCTAAAAATATATACAGAGGGTTTAGTCTCTAAAACACCAGTCCTGACAAAATAGTCGTAATAATAATGTTATAACAATAATGTGAATAATAATGATAGTAATTACATTTTTAAACTGACAGCCAAAGTCTAAATAATCCCGAATGAACGCAAATTGGAGGACCTTCACATTATCATTTGGGGAACATCAAAGGATAAAGCAAAAAAAAGGCAAGATAGAAAACATCCTGTTGGACAATTTGATCCTCTGAGCCACCTAAAACCCCAGACCTCAGCACTTATCCTATTGGCTCTGCACCACAGCACTGTGCATCATTTTACAAATGGCACACCTCACATGGCATTCACATAATTTCAACAATATACATTGTAGTTGGAACCTTGTGTTCAATAACCCTCCCAGTGATCTGTCCTCACAAATATCATAACCCCAGGCATCTACTGCCTGAAAAAACTCAAGATGGTCAAAGCCATCTGGGCTGATCCACCCTTATTATGATTAGATTTTCTACAGGGTGGAAACGTTTGGCACAAAAGGTCCACACTGACACTAATTAATGGACCTGACACTGTGCACAATTTAACATGGTCAATTCACCTGACCTACACATGTTTAGATTGTGGGAGGAAATCCACACAGACACAGGGAGAACATGCAAACTTCATGCAGTTAATCACCAAAGGCAGGAACGGAACCCAGGTCACTGGTGCTGTGAGGCAGCAATGCTAACCACTGAGCCACCATGTCACTGAGAACCTAATCTAATCCAGCTGACTGAGAGCAGGCTTTAAGTGACCATGGAGAGAGAATGGTCTTGCTAAACCCTTTCTCGACCAGCTGGGGCCAGTGCTCAGCCAAACATCATCATTGAGGCCTCAGTGTGAACCCATTCTGCACAGTCCAGAGAAACAGACACTGCTACACGTTACTGAGAAACTTCCTAATCAACATACAATTCACTTTAAACTCTGTAGAGCACTTTCAGCTGGCATTGGGATTTACCTTGCTAAATGGAAATTAAATCATCAGTAAATGCAGATCGGAAATATAGACTTATGTAACTTAAGTTGTTACAAGACTTACCGGGTACACCAACAATGACAAGGATGGTGTCATATATTTTTGAGATCATTATGTTTGGAAAATACATTTTATTGCTGCTGGCATCTGTCCGAATTGGAGAATTCTCTCAAAATTAGAGATGAGACATCGTTTTATATTTTGTGATTCATTTTATATGTTTGTTGTATCCCTCCTGGGAAAATATGATTACACAATCACCTTTTTAATGTCATTTTAAACAAAGAGATTACGACAACATGTTTATTTTGATGATGTAATGTCATTGAAATTTAAGTCTATATTTGAATACCCCAAAGACTGGATGAATCTAATCTTATTTGGTCACAACCACTCCTTGCAACTTGTCATCAAACAAGAATGCTTGCAGTGTTTCACACACTAATAGTCCCATCAACATCTGAATATCTTCTGATATTCTTTTCTGTGATGACTTTTATTTTACTGAGGATATTCAATCATTCAATCATTCAATACCTCATGTTTTACCTTGACAGCTGTTCTACTGCGTATGTTATACCACTACTTTCCTTGTTAATTCAGTTCCACAACTCATTTGGGAAAGTCTGTCTGATCGAGCACTCGAATACAGAAGCTGAAACTAATACTGACCACAACAATAGTTGGAACTTACACTTGGTAATAATTTCTCAAAGCAAAGACAAAAAGAAATCAGAACCTTAACTTCAAAATTATAGAATGATAGCACCATACAGGACAGAGATGACCCATCGATCCATAAAGATTGTCCCTCCAAAAATTACATGAAAAGCTGCACAAGCTCCACTCCCCAGCACTGAGTCCACTGTCTTGAATTTTATGACATTTCAAGTGCTCATTCAAGTACTTTTTAAAGGTTTTGAGGATTTTCTCCTCAGTTGCCCTCCTGGGCAATGCACTGTAGGCCTCTGCCATACTCTGGATGTCATGTTCCTTCTAAACCTCCTGCCTTTCAGCTACACCTCAGTATTGGCCCTCCACGTACTAGGATGCTACCTGGACTGGAAGCTTTGAGCTATAAGACGGGGTTGAATAGATTGGGACTTTTTTTCCCGGGAACGTAGGAGACTGAGAGGCAACCTTACTGAGGTCTATTAAATCTTGTGAGATACATATAAGATAGATAGCCAACAGATTTTCACCAGCATAGGAAAGTCAAAAGTTAGAGGGCATAGGTTAAGGTGAGAGTGGAGAGATACAAAAGGATTCAGAGGGACGCTTTTTTCAGACAGAGAGTGGTGAGTGCTTGTAACAGGCTGCCAGAGGTATTGGCAGAAGCAAGTACAATTTTGTGATTTGATTAGATTAGATTCACTACAGTGTGGAAACAGGCCCTTCGGCCCAACAAGTCCACACTTGTTGCCCACCCAGACCCATTCCCCTACACCTAACACTATGGACAATTTAGCATGGCCAATTCACCTAACCTGCATATCTTTGGACTGTGGGAGGAAACCGGAGCACCCAGAGGAAACCCACACAGACACAGGGAGAATGTGCAAACTCTACACAGACAGTTGCCCGAGGCGGGAATTGAAACCGGGTCCTTGGTGCTCTGAGGCAGCAGTGCTAACCACTGAGCCACTGTGCCGCCCTAAGAAACATTTAAATAGGTACATGGATGGGATAGGTATGGAGGGATAGGGACCAAACCCAGGCAAATGGGACAAGTTTAATTTTGAAAACTGGGTGGCACGAGCAATTTGGGCCATGCTGTGAATCTCTGAGACTTTATCTATTCCTGGACTGGTAAAGACACGTATCTTATATGCCTTAACTATCCTATTACCCTGTCTTGCTGCCTTTGGGGATCTGTTAACAAGCACCTCAAGGTCCTTTGTCCTTCTGTTACTCTGAGCTTCCTAGTGTCCCACCACTCATTGCCTTATGTTGTGACTTCTGCTAAAGTGCATCACCTCACATTTGTCAGAGTTAAATTGCATCTGCCACTGATCTGCCCATCTGACCGGTCTATATTATTTATGAATATGACAAACAATAAGGGATTCAGCACTGATCTCTGTGATACACACTGTACACGAGCCTCTAATTACACAAACAGCCTTCTCTCAATATCCGCTGCCTCCTCTGACTGAGCCAACTTTCCGGCCAACTTGCCAAGTTACTCCAGCTGCCATATGCTTTTACCTTCATTCTCAATCCCCCCTTGTGGGACCTTGTCAAAGACTTTGCTAAAACCCATATAAACTACGTCAATTGTCCTACCCACGTCCACAGACATGGTCACCTCCTCAAAACCTCCACCAGGTTTGTTAGGCATGACCTCCATCTGACAAAGCCGTGCTGACTATCCATGATCAAACCTTGTTTCTTTAATTGGAGATTAATCCTTTCTTTTGGAATTTTCTCCAATAATTTCTCTAACATTGATAGACACTCACTGGTCTGTTATTCCTGGTCTACCTCTACCACATTTCTCAAAAAGTGAAAATCCATCAGCTGTTCTCCAGTTCTATGATACTTCCTCTGTGGCCGGAGAGGAATTAAACATTTGGGTCAGAGTCCCTGTAATTTCTTCCCTTGTCTCCTTGGTTACAATTCCTCCAGACCTCAGGATTTGTTACTTTGAAGCTCCCCAGTCTTCAATAACTGTTCTCATCATATATAAATCTGCTCAAGAGAGACTGAGAGTGAGATTGTTGTTTTGCATTTTGCATGTTTCCTTCCCAATGCTGTTCTCAACATTACTGAGGTGGGGGCAAAATGTGTTCTTAGAACTCTCGGTTTCAAATTCCATTTTTTCAGATAAGCACATTCCAAAATCCTTGAAGACAAAGGGGAAGAAAGAGTTCTTATTCATACAGAAGAATTTCTTAGGTATTTTACACAGCGAGACACAGAAAGACATGTACACATGTGTGCACATACACACACACACACACCACATTTACCTCACACACATATAAATTATTCTTTTACCTTTCTACTCAATACCTCCCTCTATATGGGAAAATAATTCCCTCTAATCATCCATCATTCCATTATAACTCCCACTGAGCAAATACACAAACCTATCTTGCCCTGATACAAACTGGATGTTCTCATAGTCAAGACAAATTCATGTAGTTGACCACTATCACTTAGTCTGACGTATTTCCATTTTTTGGGATCAAATAGAAACAATTTAACTTATCACTAAATGGTAAAAAACAAATCTTAAAGCTTTATTGGGTAATTGGAATAGTGGTTAGCACTGCTGCCTCACAGCGCCAGAGATTCAGGTTCAATTCCTGCCTCAGGCGACAGTCTGTGTGGAGTTTGCGCATTCTCCCCGTGTCTGCATGGGTTTCCTCTGGGTGCTCCGGTTTCCTCCCACAGTCCAAAAATGTGCAGGTTAGGTGAATTGGCCATACTAAATTACCTGCAGTGTTAGGTGAAGGGGTAAGTGTAGGGGAATGGGTTTGGGTGGGTTGCGCTTCGCCGGATTGGTGTGGACTTATTGGGCCGAAGGGCCTGTTTCCACACTGTAAGTAATCTAATCTAAAAAAAATCAAGTTGCGTTCCAAATCAGCCAGGAAGCCAGCCATTGAATTAGCTCATATTCAGATACTTCAGAAATACTATCATGGAATTGGGTCAAATCCCAGCATTCATAATTATTTCATAAGTATGTGGATTATAACTCTAATGTCAACCATGAAACTAATGTCAGTTGTCAAAGAAAATGCACCTGGTTCATTAATATCCTTTAAGGAAAGATAACTACTGTCCTTACCTGCTCTGGGCTACATGTGACTCTAGACCCACAGAAATTGGTGTGGTTTGTGGAGGTCAGCCATCTAAGCTCCAAGACCTCACAGCAGGAGGTCCTCAAGATTGTGTCTTAGCACTAAGTATCTTTAGTGACTGTATAACTGACCTCTCAATCAGAACGCCATAAATCAGAGGGTTCGCTAATATTTGCATAATGTTCAAAGCATTCTTACATCCTCAGATACTGAAGCACTCCATGTCACTCTGTCACAAGATCCCTGAATATTTTCTTGCTGGAAATGGTGCTTTCTTCATTAGTAAGTACTACCTGCCACACAATGTTGTCCAGGTCGTGCTGTGGGAGCCTTGTGAGCTGCCTTATTCTGGAAGGAATTGGGAATGGAGCTGGATGATGTAAAATTGCTACTGAACATCACTGTGACTTTATATGATAAATGGAAGATTGTTGAAGGAACAGCTGAAAATGGGCGAGATGCCACCTGGAAAAATTCCTGATTATAGAATCCCTACAATGTGGGGAAAGACCATTTGGCCCATTGAGTATGTGCTGACCCTCCCAAGAGCTTTCTCCTCAGACCCCGCTCCCTACCCTACACTGCAATCACACATTTGCTATGTTTACTCCACCTAACGTGACAACTTTGGACTGTGGGAGGACACTGGAACACACGACGGAAACCCATGCAGAACATTGGGAGACTGAACAAACTCCACACAGACTGTCACCCAAGGCTGGAATTGAACTTGGATCCCTGGTACTGTGAGGCAGCAGTGCAAACCGCTGAGCCATCATGCCATGCCTGATGTCCCGAGGGAAAGGCAAAATGTTGCCAATGCTGGAAATCGGAAATTAAAAACACAAAATGCTCGGAAAGCGCATGTGTTCAGACTGTATCTGTGGTACAGGTCAGGACCTTTCCACATTAGATGCAACCTTCTTGAGAAATCCGAGATTTCCAGAGAACTTGTTAGGGTCGATGCAGAAAGATTGGTTCCTCTTGCAGGAGCAGAGGGCATAATCTCTGAATAATCTCTCACTTATCTAAGACAGATGAGGTAGAATTTCTTCTCTGAGCGTAATGAATCTATGGAATTATTTATCACAGAGGACTGTATAGGCTGTATAAGGACATTCAATACTGAGCGATTGTTAAGGGAATCAGTACGCATTATATCAAATCGTCATGATTTCATTGAATGGCAAAGTGGACTTCAGGGACAGCATGACCACCTTCTGCTGTGTCTTCCTGCAAGGATTAACAGACGTAATGGTCAAACTGTAAAACCAATTCATATTGATCAGGATTCACTGCTAAAACTGGACTAATTTCAAAAAGACAGGGATCAGAGACAGGGGTTTCTAATCTGTGAATGGAAACTGACCAAGGATTAAATGAATAAAAGACTTTAATAGTCTAAGCCAATTAATATCAACATGTACAAAGCCAATTAATTTGAGAAACAACCTGTTTAGGAACAATAAAGGAACCGAGGATAAAAAGCTAATTAGACTTGAACAGGATGCTAAGAAATTCTCCTTGAAGAATTCAAGAAGCAGAATATGGTTGTCAAAGAAAAACATGGGTTCAGTGCAGTTTAGGAGATCAGTCCATGCACTGCTGCAAGAATGAAGACTTTAAAATAATATGAAAGTTTGTGGAACTATCAGTCAAATGGTAACAGGGTTACAGTCAGTGGAGAAGCTCAGCAAGAAGCTGCAGCAGAGAAGAGTGTGCTTTTGGGCTAAAGATATCAAATGTGTTGAATTAGAATGTGAACCATCAGGCATAGCATGGATTAGAGTTGGATAGCACATTGCTTTCACATGATTCTCTGCCAGTTTTAACTGTATGGTGTTGCACCTTTAAAGATGTTAACATAGTCCAAAGCAACAACTGGTTAGCGCTGCAGCCTCACAGTGCCAGGGACCTGGGTTTGATTCCAGTCTCGGGTGACTGTCTGTGTGGAGTTTGCACATCCTCCCTGTGTCTGTGTGGGTTCCCTCTGGGGACTCTGGTTTATCCACAATCCAAAGATGTGCAGGTTAGGTGAATTGGCCATGTTAAATTGCCCATAGTGTTCAAGGATGTGTAACTTAAGTGTATTAGTGAATGGTAAATGAAGAGTGATAGGATATAGGTTTGGAGGATCAGTGTAGACTTGTTGGACCAAAGGACCTTTTCCCACACTGCAGGGATTCTAAGATTCTGAGTGAACAGTTCATGTTCAAGGGGTTACAGAGATACAAAACATGAACCTGCTGTGGTAATCAATTCAGTTCACAACAACTGATAGCAAGTTGTGGCTGGGAGCATTGATAAATTGAAGACTACAGGTTCTGATAATATCTTGGCTGCAATGTTCAAGACCGATCCATTGCATTGCCTCCTTCTTATTCAATGTATTCTAGTGTTTCTATACCCCTGGCATCCACCCAGCAATGTAGAGACTAAGCAAATTAAATTCTACCTAGATAAAAAAGATTATATTTAACCTAATCCTTCTACTCTCCTGCAAAACATCATAACACGGCAGTAGTTGTCAAGTAGTACATATCAACCAGCCATTTGGATACAGAACTAGGCGGCACGGTGGCACAGTGGTTAGCACTGCTGCCTCACAGCGCCTGAGACCCGGGTTCAATTCTTCGACTCAGGCGACTGACTGTGTGGAGTTTGCACGTTCTCCCCGTGTCTGCCAGGGTTTCCTCCGGGTGCTCCGGTTTCCTCCCACAGTCCAAAGATGTGCGGGTCAGGTGAATTGGCCATGCTAAATTGCCCGTAGTGTTAGGTAAGGGGTAAATGTAGGGGTATGGGCGGGTTACGCTTCGGCGGGTGGGTGTGGACTTGTTGGGCCGAAGGGCCTGTTTCCACACTGTTAGTAATCTAAACTGGCTCGAAGGCAGAAGACAGAGGGTGGTGATGGAGGGTTGTTTTCACAGACTGGAGGCCTGGACCAGTGGTGTGCCACAAATATCGGAGCTGAGTCCACTGCTTTTCATCATTTACATAATTTATTTGGATGTGAACATAGGAGGTATAATGAGTACGTTTGCAGATGACACCAACATTTGAGGTAAACTTCTTTACTGTACACTGCACCTTCAGAGTACAATGGGATATTGATCAGATAGACCACGAGGCCAAGGAGTGGCAGATGGAATGTAGTTTAGATAAATGTGAGGTGCTGCATTTTGGAAAGGTAAATCAGGGCAGGACTTTTACACTTAATGGTAAGGTCCTGACAAGTGTTGCTTGGAGTGCAGAAAAGGTTCAGAAAAGATTTACAAGGATGTTGTCAGGGTTGGAGGGTTTCAACTGGAGAACTGAATCATAGCCTTACTCAGAAAACTTAAGAAATCAGGAGAGAACAAGACAGACTTCCAAAAAATGAAACCAGACAGATCCAACACAGCATGCTTCTATGGACTACTCAAAGTTCACAAACCAGGAGCCCCCGTCAGACCCACAGTCTCACTACCAGGGACACCAACATACAGACTAGCCAAGGAACTCCACAAAAGTCTAAAGCACTTAGTAGAGTACTCCTATCACTGCACCTAAGAACTCCTGAACCTCATCAAAGACACCAAGAAAGAAGTGGATGAAATAATGGTCTCCTTTGACGTAACAGCCCTGTTCCCATCCATCAACATCAACCTGGCCAAAGAAACACTGACTTCGCTATTAGAAAAACCAAAGACACATACACCAAACACCACCAACTTCATCAGCAAGGACAACATCATCAAGCTAGTGGAACTATGCCTCACCACTCACTTCACTTTCAATAGCAGGACCCTCAAGCAAATCAATGGAACACCCATGGGATCACCGAGATCACGGTTCCTCGCAGAAACAGTAATGCAGAGACTCAAACAAACAACTCTCCCAACCATCCAAGCCACACTTTGAGTTCATTGCATGGATGGCACCTTTGTGATCAGTAAACAAAACAATTTAGAGGAAACCTTCAAGATCATCAATAGTATCCTTACTGGCATAAACTTCATAAAGAAGGAGGAAAACAACAATAACCTGCCATTTCTAGATGTCACAGTAGAGCGGACAGCCAATGGAGACTTTCAAATGAACATCCACAGGAATACAACACATATGGACCAAATACTGAACTACAGAAGCAATCATCCCAACACCCACAAACAAAGCTGCATTAGGACAGTATTTCAATGATCCACCACACACTGCAGCACTGTAGAACTTCAAAGAGCAGAAGAAAACCACCTATACAGCGTGCAAAACAAACATCATCTACAAAATTGAGAATTGAGACTTATGCCCGAAACATCGATTCTCCTGCTCCTTGGATGCTGCCTGACCTGCTGCGCTTTTCCAGCAACACATTTTTCAGCTTGAATCTCCAGCATCTGCAGTCCTCACTTTCTCCTAGTCATCTACAAAATACCTTGCTAGGACTGTAATAAACATTACATTTGACAAACAGGCAGAAAACTATCCACCAGGATTCATGAACATCAACTGGCCACAAAAAGACATGACCCACTTTCACTAGTATCCTTATATATAGATAAGGAAGGACACCACTTTGGCTGGGACAACACATCTATCCTAGGACAAGCCAAACAGAGACACGCACGTGAATTTCAAGAAGCATGGCAACAGGAATTCTATCAACAAATGCATTGATTTGGAACCCATCTACCATCTTCTCAGAAAAAGAACCGGAAATGACATCACCAACCCAAACAAACCTAAACAAGTAAGTAGAAAGTGGGACAGAATACCAGCACTTCACCGGAGGCTCACTGATGATGTTACCTGGCTGGTGACGAAACATCTGAAACCAAACCTTTCAGCTCAGTGAGCAAACTCACATCCAGAATCTCAACCTGAGTTACAAATCTTTTCAAACTCTGTTTGATTTATTCAGAGAGCTAAATAGGCTGTGACTGTTAACCCTGGAGCATCAGAGGCTGAGAGGTGACCTTATAGAGGTTTATAAAATCATGAGGGGAATGGATAGGGTAAATAGACAAAGTCTGTTGGGGTGGGGAGTCCAGGACTGGAGGGCAGAGGTTTAGGGTGAGAGGGGACCTTTTCATGCTGAGGGTGGTGTGTGAATGGAATGAGTTGCCAGAAGAAGTGATGGAGGTTGGTACAATTACAATATCTAAAAGGCATCTGAATGAGTATATGAACAAGAAGGGTTTAGAGGGATATGGTCCAAGTGCTGGCAAGTGGGAATAGATGCATTTAGGATATTTGGTTGGCGTGAACAGGTTGGACTGAAGAGTTTGTTGTCATGCTGTATGTTCTATGTCTCTGTCTCGAGTACCATCTGGCAGCTTCTACTCTCCAATGATCAGGTCAGTAAATCTTCGTTTACCTTCTGTTGTAATTATTGAACTCTCAGTTTCACCATAGCCTCAATGGGCTGAGAGAAAATTGAGAAACTAACGCGAGAGGAAATGTGAGAATAATTGTTCTCAATGCCAAGACTATTGACTCAAGTATAGTGTTAAAGGAACTGAACAAAACAAACCAATAGATTATTCAACATCGCCTTAGGATGCCAGGAATCAAAACAGAAAATTCTGGAAACATTTAGCACATTAGGAGGCATCAGTGGATAGAGAAACAGAGTTCACATTTCAGATTGTAGTCTTTCATTGATTCTGATAAAACTTGCCAGTTAATGAAATCATGGCTGATCTGATAACCCTCAACTCTACTTGCCTGCCTTTTCCCCATAATGCCTGATTCCCTTATTGATTAAAGTCGATCTGTCTCAGCATTGAATTTTCTTCAAGCCCTCTGTGGTGTTGTATAGAAAGCACATCCATTTATCACCCTGAATGGTAGTCCTTGAATTTTCACGCTTCTGTCTGATTTCTGGGCTGTTCTCCCCTGACATTTTCCCAGGGAAATAATCTCTCTTGACCTATCTTTACCTTAAATATTGATCAAGCTGATACAAATGTATATTATATAACCTGACCTTGTTGAAACTTTTTTAATCTCAGAATCGTTCTGCTGATTCTGGGTTGCACCTCCCCCATGTTGCAGTGGCGAATTGGGTGCAGGGTCCCAGATCACGTTTGTGTGTATGTGTGTGTAGTATATATTAATATATATATTTCTATACCTCGACCCCATAAAAACAGTCATTCGAATAGGAATGACAGCATTGAGAAGACAAAGATCATTGAAAAATACCTTGTTAAAAAGGATATATTCCTTTGTGAAATTAGAGTTGAGTGCTTATTAAAGTCTCTGGGTAAACGGCCCAGTGATAATACTGCTCGGCCATTGCCTCCCCCTAAATGAAAGACAATGCATTCATATCAAAACAGTGAGCATTTTGGCAGATATTTAAAACTTGTTTTTAAACTTTTGGACACCTTAAGTTCAAGGGGAGCTCATTGAGCTAACTGGTTTTGTATAAATTTGTTAATTAATTAATTTGATGAAAGTATTTGGCTTTATTGCTTCATCTTCAGCTACTGGATCACAATCATAGTAATAAGGCAACCTGGGTCTGCAGACCAGCTAGTTTAAAGTTGGTTGTAGGAAAGATATTGCATTTTTTTACTCAAAGCCATAATGGTAAAATATCCAGAACTGAGGATATAATAAAGAACAGTCAGCATTGGTGTCAAACCTTATTGAATTGTTTGGTGACATAACAGTATATGTAAAGGAATTGGGGAGGGTGTGTTTATGTCTGGACTTTTAAAAGATAGGTTAGTAGTAAATGAGAGTAATGGATGCAGGGAAGAAGTAGCAGAATGGATAACAATAGGGTTAGAAACAGAAACTATAGCTAAAAGTTAGTTGTTCAGACTGACAGAATGTGTTGTTCCACAGGGTACTAGTCCTGAAAGTAATTGTGCCTGGAGATCAGGGGTATAACAATTATGTGGATGACAGAAATTGGCGATTATGGCTAATACCGAGGAAGGTTGTGGTAAAATAGCAGAGTCCAGAAAGGTGAGCAGATTGGGCAAGACAGTGGAAAATAATTTTAAGAGGTGGTGTATTCACATAGGAAGGAGAAGGAGGAAACGACTTTGATGTATGTTTAAAATTGAGGGGATTTGATGATGTGGGTGTAAAAATGTGGTGTCTGCACATAAGGAATAAAAATCAGATGACATCAATATAAGATGGTCACAATTAAGACCAATAAAGAATTCAAGAGAAATGTCTTCTCCAAAGAGCTTTCAGAATATGGTGTAAAGTGCCACATGTAGTTGAGAGAAATATTGTAAGCACCGTTGAAGGGGGTGTTCATCAAGTCCATGAGAAGAAAATGAAAACCTGTACAGAGGGTTAGATGGAACGGAGTGAATGAGTCCCTTCTGAAGCTTGAAGACTGAACAGAGCAGCTGAGCCTAATAAACTTCAAAGTCAATCATTCATATATTCTTTACAAAAAAAAAATAAGTTTGGGTAATTTGTATTATTATCTGTTTCAACCCCACCCACCCCTGACATTAGGCATGTCTACATGCTGATGCTGGGCTTCAGTACCTGAGGACCGGATGATGGAATAATGATGGAGTCATAGTCACCAACAACACAGGGAAGTGGGCAGCCAGGTTCACCACTAATACAATGCCATGGGTTGCTGTGATTGGTGACACCATCTATTATGGCATGGCATTGGGAGAGGTCCACACTTCTGCCATTGAAGATATTTCCCTGTGAAGTCAGTACAGAGAATGAAGTGACACCCCAGGGTATTTGTTCCTAGTTTCTGTTGGATCATCCGTGAGTGTTCTCATCTACCTAATATCACTGGAGTTATTAATAACATTCTTTCAGTCCATTCTTTCAGTCTTACAGAGCAGGAAGATCGATGGTTTCATCCTTGATTGATGCTGAGAAATCTGATTATCGACAATGATCAGCTTCAGTGATGTTTAATGAATGAATATTGGAAATCCATTGGGCTTCCCTCTTCCAATCACAATGCAATGACCTCCCTGTGGCCTTGGGGTTTATGAATTTCAGTGAAGAAAGGATTTTGCTTTATTTCCTTCCATTATTGTATACTGCTCAATAACAGTGAGGTACCGGAAGGCAGTTGTGGTCCGTGGAACATGAGTCAGGAACCTCAGCTTCTGATCAAAATAAAAGGAAACAGTGAATTCAACTACATTCTTAATCATCATATTTCCTATAAAGGAAAGTTTGTGTGTTAAGTCCTAATATGAAGTTGAGGCTGTAATTTAACCTGGTATCACACAACAATCAAATTAGGGCACAACTGAGACTTCAGCCATTCATTGAATAGGAGCTAGGAGTCCTGAGGGATCAAGGTTGCATTCATCCTTTTATCAATATCATAAAACCGATTCCCTCTTACAATTTATGGGATTTGGTAGGTGCAACTTGATGGGTATGTTTTGCATAAATAACAATAGTGACTACAATTCAAAAGGAATTAGTTCATGGTGAAGACTCTTGGGGATAACCTGAAGTAATGAGATGGTGCCACATGAAATGACATCATATGTTTTTGTGTTCCTATTTACTTTTACTCCTCAGATCAAACTTTGTGTGTTCTTTTGTTATGCTCCAGGTTAGTGCTGAGCCCAAATGACCCAAGCACTCCATCAGATTTCTAAACTAAACGGCATATTTTAGATAAATGACATGTTTTGTGGGGCTTTATAGATTGGTTTTTCAAGAGATTCTTTAAAGATTTGAAGTTTTTACCACCAATACATTATTAGTGCAGTTGAAATCAAAAATGTTCTGGCAAATTTGGAATGCTTGACTTTAAATGTTATGTCAGCCCTTTAATAAAATCATAGTTGGACAGTGCAGAAAAGGCCCTTTGTCCTATCGAGTTCTCACTAACATTAACTATCACCAAAGGCATGGTCATCCCAAATCCCTGTACTCGTCACATAGTCTTGAATGTTATGTTATTTCAAGTGCTCCTTCAAATATTTTTAAAGGTTGTAAGATTTCCAACCTCTCCTAATATACTGGCAGGGAGATTTCCTTGAGCTGCTCAGGAGGATTTAAACTAGTGCAGGGTGAGAAAGGGTGCAGAGGTGGGGTATGAGGGGCTGTAGGGGGAAGACCTCGGGAGATAGTGAGAAAAGAGATCAGTCTGAGACTGGTACAGTTGGGGAAAGGAGCAAGTCAAATAGGGTAGGCAGGAACAAAGCAGAGAATGAGGCAGGACTGATAAATTAAGCTGCATTTGTTTCAATGCAAGAGGTATAACAGGGAAGACGGATGAACTCGGCGTGGTTGGGAAAAGGGATTGGGATATCACAGCAATTATAGAGATGGGGCTCAGGGAAGGACATGACTGGCAGCTTCATATTCCAGTTTATAGATGCTATAGGAAGGATAGAAAGAGGCAAGAAAGGTGGGGAGTGGCGTTTTTGATTAGGAATAACATTACTGCTGTACTTCGGGAGGATATTCCTAGGAATGCACACAGGAAAGTTATTTAGGTAGAACTGAGAAATGAGAGAAGAATGATCACCTTATTGGGATTGTACGATAGAGCCCTTACACCCCAATAGTCAGCAGGAAATTGAGAAACAAATTTGTAAGGAGATATCCGTTATCTGTAAGAATAATAGGGTGCTTATGGTAGGGAATTTTAACTTTCCAAGCATTGACTGGGACTACCATACTGCTAAGGGCATGGATGGAGGGGAATTTGTTAAGTGTGTGCAAGAAATGTTTCTGATTCAGTATGTAGATATACCTACTAGAGAAGGTGCAAAACGTGACCTTCTTTTCGGGATAAGGCAGGGCAAGTGAATTAGGTATCAATGGGGGAGCGAACATCATTCTGTAAGTTGTAAAATAATGATGTAAAAGGATGGACCAGATCTAAAAGTGAACATTCAAAATTGAAGGAAGGCATATTTTGATGGTATTATACAAGAACTTTCAGAAGTTGGTTGGGGGTAGATACTCACAGGTAAAGGCATGGCTGGACAATGTCAAACTTTCAAAATGAGATAATGGAAGTCTAATATACTGTATGTTCCTACTCAGTTGAAGGGCAAGGCTGGTAGGTGTAAGGAATGCTGATAACTAGAGTAAGTATGTTTCTGGTCAAGATAAAGAAGGAAGCAGATGTCAGGTATTAACAGCAGGAATTGAGTAAATCCCGAGAAAAATATAAGGAACAATCCACTCCTTCAGAGTATTAGCCTAGTAAACCTGTTCCTCTTTCAACACATTAACGTAAGTACGATGGCCGGTACTGTACACAGCACTCCACATGAGGCCTTACCCACATCCTCAGTAAGTGAAGCAGGGCCTTCACACTCTTGCTTTCAATTCCTCTCACAATAAAATGTAACACGATTAGCCTTCCTGATTACTTGCTATACCTATAGATTACCTTTCTGTGATTTGTATCTGAAGACACCCAGATTCCTCTCCATCCCTGAGCTCTTCAGCCATAGTATTGCAGTAATATGTTGCCTTATTATTCTTTCTGCCAAAATGCACCATTTCACACTTTGCCACATTGTTCTCCATTTGCCACATGTTTTGTCTTCACAACACATTTTCCTACCCACCTTTATGTCGCCAGCAAATTGACTCTTAACTGCCCTTTGCACAATTAAGGATGGACAATGATGGACATCAGAATGAACTGGCAATAGAAATAGATCGTGAGGGAGCAAACTAAACTGGGAATGGGGAGAGTGACAAGATATTGCCCTGGGAATGGGGAGAGACAGTGACAAGACAGTGAACTGGGATTAGAGATAGAAAGAGACAACACACTGAATTGGAAATAGAAATGTAATGATTAGATTACATTACTAACAGTGTGAAAACTGGCCCTTCAGCCCAACAAGTCCACACCGACCCTCTGAAGAGCAACCAACCCAGAACCATTCCCCTACATTTACCCCTTCACCTAACACTACAGGCCAATTCACCTATTGTGGGAGGAAACCGGAGCACCCGGAGGAAACCCACGCTGACACAGGGACAGTTGTCTGAGGCGGGAATTGAACCCGGGTCTCTGGCGCTGTGAGGCAGCGGTGCTAACTACTGAGCTACCGTGCCACTCAAAAAAAAGATTAAACGCACTCGTTCCCTGACTGGGAATCGAACCCAGGCCACGATGGTGAAAGCACCGAATCCTAACCACTAGACCACCAGGTAATTAGAGACAGTGATTTGGGATTAGAGAGAGACAGAGTGGCAACACAATGAACTTGAAAATGGGAGACAGAGAGACATCTCACTGCATTGGGAATGCAGAGAGAGAGATGGAGTAACAACACAGAACTGGCAATAGCAACAGAGATACAACACTCTGAACTGGGAAAAGAAGGAAACAGGGTAACAAGACACTGAATTGGGAATAGTGAGAGATAGACAGACAACATTGACAAAAAATGATAACATATTGAACTGGCAATAGAAGGAGATAAGCTAACATCACAATGAACTGGGAATGGAGAGAGAGAATAGAGAATGCATTGAACTGGGAGAGGTGAGAGACAAATTGAGAACACACAACTTGGAGTTAAGAGAGACAGAGAGACAACACACTGAACTGGAACAGGGAGTGACAGCACTGGCAATAGAGAGAGATAGAGAACACCCTGAACTGGGAATAGAGATTGAGAGACACCCACAGTGAATTGGAAATGGAGAGAGACAAAGAGACAACACATTGAACTGATAATACAGTAAGATAAACTGACAGAACACTGATCTGGGAGTGGAGAAAGAGAGAAATAGAAAGCATACAACTAAAAATAGAGAGAAACAGAGAGATAAAACACTGAACTGAGAATAGAGAGGACAGAAAGTGTGATAATACACTGAACTGGCAATAGTGAAAGACAGAGATACAACATACTGAACTGGGAACAGAGAGAGAGAAAAACAGAGACAACTGGAAAAAGTGAGAGACAAGCAGAGAACACACAACTGGGAAGAAAGAAAGATGGAGAGATAATACACTGACCGGTGAACACAGGGAGACAGACAGTGTGACAATACACGGAACTGGGAACAGAGAGCGACATAATGAAAGAGAGGACCTTGGAGTGAATGTCCACAAGTCCTTGAAGGTGAGTGGGAGGATTATACAGTGATCACAAAATCATACATTTTCTTACTAGCTGAAGCATTGGACGTTTATTGATAGGTTAGGCTACAGCTGGAGTACGGAACATAGTTATGGTCAATGCACAACAGGAAAGATGTAATATTGCTGTTCAGTCCTGTAGCCAATGATTTCATCCAAACTAATACCGACTGTCCTACTTTATGAACTTCAACATTGTCAGGAGCCTTTTATGTGGCATTTTTGTCAAATATTTTCCAAAACAGCATCCAACATATTCCCTTCATCAACCTTCACTGTTACTTCATCCAAAAATTCCATTAAATTAGTGAAGCACAAGCCGCCTTTTACAATGTGTCTTGGCTCTGTGATTAACTAGAAATATCCCAGTGTTTATCAATTTTTGCCTAGATTATTACTTACAAAACCTGCCTCCTCACTGACATTAAACTGACTGGCCTACCATTACGAGGACTGAGCTCACATCTTTTTGAGCAAGGATTGGAAATGTCTGATTCTATAGCATCCTCCCTGAATCAAGTGAAGACTGGAAGTTCACAATGAGCCATCTCCTATGTTCACATCCTGTTCCTTTTACAGCCTGGGATGAAGAGTGGGGATGTCATCCCGGAGTTCTGTTCAATATTTACTCCCAGGTATTAATGCAGAAACCGGTGATTTGGTCATTACCGCATTGTGTTTGTGAACACTCAATGTCACATTTCCTACTGCAACTATACGTTGGAGGGATTCATTGACCATAAAGCAGTTTGAAAAGACCTATCATTGTGACAGATATTCTATCAATGCAAATCATTCTTTTCCAAGTTGAATAGCCGGGATGGGTCTTGTCAATGAGAGTGAAGTGAGCTTGAGTGGGTATGGGGGAGAAACTACACAGTACAACAGAACACAGTGAGTTAAAACAATGGAACATGTTCAGATATTGTGATTGATTGTTACTGAATTCCCAATCTCAATTTTGATATTGTGTTGAAACACGTGTACACCCAAACAATGAGGAAAACAGAATCACAGAATTGGCATAATGCAGCAGGAGGCCATTCGGTGCATCGTGCTGCACACGGGTATTCTGACCATCACCTGGTGATCATCAGCTGATGATGGCTCTGAACCAACAGCCAACCAAGGGACAGTATGAGCACTCAAACAGGCTGTCACCAACTCACACCTGATCCAAACTGTTTGATGACAGGATTATCACCATCTACACAATCCTCACTACCTTTACATTTCAATTAAGACCCTTGCACCTCTAAAAATGTTAGCAGTTCTCAAGATCATGGCATAATCTTCATATGTTATCAAGTCTGCCCTCAGGTATTGAAGTGAAGCTGTTGACCCTATTCATCTATAGTATTGACCCTGACACTAACAGTGACCATATAGTATGTCCTTCCCAAAAAGGAATGGATAAATCCAGTCGGACCAAATCTGCCTCAGTGACTAACCACCACATTAACTAACTTAGCAACAGAAAATTAAACCTATGATCCATCAAGCCAGATTTGATTCTGGTCCAGTATTACCATTAGTTGGGGATCAGAACAAGTTTCATTGTCTATATGGAAGAGTAGGTGTCTACGTGTTCTCTGGATTCAATGGAACTCAAATCAAATGGGTCTATCATAAGTGGGTAAATTGTAGTCTGGGTGTTGAATGTGAAAACCAATGCCTTAGAATAATGTACATTTGATAAATTGAACAGTATGGGCTTGGATGGAAAGGAAATTCTTAAGTGTGCACAAGAAAATTTTCTGATTCAGAGTGTGGATATACCGAGTAGAGAAGGTGTAAAACATGATGTCTTTTTGGGAAATAAGGCAGACTGAGATGACTGTGGTGTCAGTGGGGGAGCACTTTGGGGCAAATGAGCATAATTCTATTAGTTTTAAAATAGTGATGGGAAAGCACTGACCTGATCTAAAGATTAAAGTTCTAAATTGGAGGAAGGCCAATTTTGATGGTATTAGGCAAGAACTTTCAAAAGTTGTTTGGGTTGGGACAGATGTTTGCAGGTAAAGGGATGGCTGGAAAATAGGATGCCTTCAAAAATGAAATAATGGAACTCCAGAGAAGGTATGTTCCTGTGAAGGTGTAGGGCAAAGTGGTAGGTGGAGGAAATGCTGGATGACTCAAGAAATGGAGGTTCTAGTCAAGAAAAAGAAGGAAGCAGATATCAGACATAAACGGCAGAGATCGGGTGAGTCCTTAGAAGAGCATAACGGCTTATAGAATTATATTTAAGAGGAAAATCAGGAGGACATAAAGGGAACATGAGATAGCTTTGGCAAATAGGGTTAAGGAAAATCCAAAGGGGCTTTACAAATACATTAAGGACAAAGGGAGACAATAGGGCCCCTCAAAGATCAGCAAGACAGCCTATGTGTGGAACCACGAGAGAAGGGGGAGATAATAAATTAGTGTTTAGCATCAGTGTTTACTGTGAAAAGGAACATGGAAAATATAGAACATGGGAAATAACTAGTGATATCTTGAAACATGGAGGAGAAAGTGAGGTCTGCAGATGTTGGAGATCAGAGCTGAAAATGTGTTGCTTGAAAAGCCAGCAGGTCAGGCAGCATCCAAGGAACAGGAGATTCGGGCTCATTCCTGAAGAAGGGCTTATGCCCGAAACGTCGAATATCTTGAAACATGTCCATATCACAGAGGAGGAAGTGCTAGATGACTTAAAATCCTTAAAAGTGGACAACTCTCCAGGACCTGGTCAAGTGTACCCTAGACATCTGTGAGAATCTAGCGAAGTGATTGCTGGGCCCCTTGTTGAGATAAATGTATCATCAAAGCTACAGGTGAGGTGCCGGAAGACTGGCTAATGTGGTGTTAGTATTTAAGAAAGGTGGTAAGGAAAAGCTGGGAAACTATAGACCAATAAGCCTGACATTGGAGGTGAGCGAGTTGCTGGAAGGAATCCTGAAGGACAGGATTTACATATGTTTGGAAAGGCAAGGACTGATTAGGGATAGTCAATATGGCTTTGTGTGTGGAAAATCATATCTTACCTATTTGATTGAGTTATTTAAGAAGTAACGAAGAGGATCACTCAGTACAGAGCAGTGGACATGTTCTATATGAACTTCAGTAAGGTGTTTGACAAGGTTCCTCATAGTAGCCTGGTTAGCACAGTGAGTTCACATGGAATACAGGAAGAAGCCATTTGGATACAGAACTGTCTTGAAGGTGGAAGACAGAGGTAGTGGAGGGTTGTTTTTCAGACTGGAGGCCTGTGATGAGCAGTGTGCCACAGGGATTGGTGTTGGGTCCACTACCTTTTGTCATTTATATAAATGATTTGGACGTGAATATAGGAGATGTGTTCAGTCAGTTTACAATAACTACAAATTTGTAGGTGCAGTGGATAGTGAACAAGGTCACCTCAGAGTAAAGTGGGACCTTGATCAAATGGGCCAATAGGCTGAGGAGTGGCAGACGGAGTTTAGATAAATGGAGGTAGTGTGTTTTGGAAAGGCAAATCAGAGCAGGACTTATACACTTAATGGTAAAGTGCTGGAGTGTGTCCCTAAACAAATAGACCTTGGAGTGCAGGTTCATAGTTCCTTGAAAGTGGAGTTGCAGGTTGACAGGATAGTGAAGAAAACATTTGGTATGCTTTCCTTTATTGGTCAGTGCAATGATTAGGAGTTGGGAGGTCATGGTGTGGCTGTACAGGACATTGGTTAGACCATTTTGAAGAGTTTAGAGGGATATGAGACAAATGCTAGCAAATGGGACTAGATGCGTTCAGGACATCTGGTCAACATGGACAATTCTGGTCTCTCTGCTATAGGAAGAATATTGTGAAACTTGAAAGAGTTCAGAAAAGATTTAGAAGGGTATTGCCAGAGTTGGTGGTTGGAGTGAAAGGGAGAGGCTGAATAGGCTGGAGCTGTTTTCCCTGGACAATCAGAGGCTGAGGAGTGACCTTATTGAGGTTTATAAAATCCTGAGGGGCCTGGATAGGGTAAATAGACAAGGTACTTACCCTGGAGTGGGGGAGTCCAGAACTGGAGTGTATAGATTTATGGTTTGAGGGGAAACATTTAAAAGGGACCTAAGGGACAACTTTTTCATGGAAAGGTTGATGTGTGTATGCAATGAGCTGCTAGAGGAGGTGGTGGAGGCTGGTACAATTGCAACATTTAAATGCCATCTGAATGTGTATATGATTAGGAAGGGTTGAGAGGGATTTGGTGCTAATGCTGGCAAATGGACTAGATTAATTTATGACATCTGGTCAGCATGGACAAGTTGTACCATGTTGTACCACCCTATGACTCGCTGTCACCTTCCACCAGTGTGTATCTAATATAAGCTTCTCCCTCCCTTGTGCTGGAAGCAATTACTGTCTCTCTTTAGACTGACAGGGAGATCATTAATAGAGAACACAACTAAGACAATTAGCAAAAGAATGATTCATAGTTCCTTGCAAGTGGGGCTATTTTGCCTGGAGCTTGGAGACTGGGGTGGGGGCGGTGGGGTGACCTTATCGAGGTTTATAAAATCATGAGAGGCGTGGATATGGTGAATAGCCAAGATCCTTTCCCCAGGGTAGGGGAGTTGAAAACTGGAAGGCATAGTCGAGAGGGAAAAGGTTTAAAAGGGACCTAAAGAGCAACTTTTTCACACAAGTTGTTGCGTGTATGGAATGAGTTGCCAGAGAAAGTCGGGGGGGAGTGGGGGGGGGAGGGGGTGGCTGGGGGAACAGTGCTCATGTAAATACACGTAAAAGGCATCTGGATGGGTCTATGTTTAGGAAGAGTTTAGAGGGATATGAGACAAATGCTAGCAAATGGGACTAGATGCGTTCAGGACATCTGGTCAACATGGACAAATTGGAATTAAGGGTTTGTTTCCATCCTGGACATCTCTGTGACTCTATGCATCCCTTTATCCTCAACTGTTTCTCCTCCTCCACTCTGGTTAACAGGGCCCTCATTGATACACTCAATGAATTTACAAAAGACGCGATAAGGGTTCAGCTGAAATATTTTTAAAAAGGTGGCAGCCACACTGCTAGTAGTTTACAAGTGATGACCAAATCTTCTGAGGAAAACGGAAGAGTTGTATGTCAGACATTTTTGAATATTTTGAAGTAGTAGAGTATTTGGGAATTTCATCTCTCAAATATCTCGCAATATGAACAGTGTGAAAGACACTGAGAGCAAAAAGATTATTGTATCATATTTAACTGGCCTCTTTAGAACATAAGGGCTCAGTGAGAGGAAAAGCAATTCAGGAATTGATCTTCTGAAATGAAGCTGATCTTCTGAATGAACTAAGAGAGAGGGATTATTTTTGAGCTGCTGACATTAATACATTTACATTGAGCATAAATATGGAACAAGACAAATACAACAAGATTAAAATGTTGATGTCTGGGGGAACAAATCTCATGAGTCTGCCACGAGGGGTCATAGTTTTAAGGTGTTAGGAGGAAGGTATAGAGGAGACGTCAGAGTTAGGTTCCTTACGCAGGGCGTTGTGAGCGCACAGAATACATTGCCAGAGGTGGTGGTGAAAGCAGATTCATTACAGACATTGAAGTGAATGCTGGACTTGTACGTGGACAACAGTGAATTGAGGGGTGTGTAGGTTAGTTTTCTTATTTGAAATTAGGATTAATCTTTGGCACAACATCTTGGGACAAAGGGCCTGTTCTGTGCTGTACGTTTCTATGTTCTTAATTTGAGAGATAATCTGATGAAGTTGGACTGGATGCAGGTATTTGAAGATAAAGTAATGACAAATCAGTGGGAGGATCTCAAAAGTGAGATTCTAAAGAAACAGCGTAAACATGATCCAACAACAGATAACATTATATTTCCACATCTCGTGCTCCATGGGTGTCCCCAAGCATACGGGGTGACATGAAACAGTAAAAGAAAGTCATGATTTGGAGATGCCGGTGTTGGACTGGGGTGTACAAAGTTAAAAAATCACACAACACCAGGTTGTTCACCTGATGAAGGAGCATCGCTCCGAAAGCTAGTGTGCTTCCAATTAAACCTGTTGGACTATAACCTGGTGTTGTGTGATTTTTAACACAGTAAAAGAAAGATACTGATCCTGACAAAACAATTCAAAAACGATGGGAAGCTTAGCCTAGAATCTAAATGGGTGAACTGAAAACTAAAAAAAACTTAGAAATGCCAAGGAAGTACAGAGAAATTGTTAATGGGTAAAATCGACAGGAAAAGAAATGTTTTATCTGTTGATGAGGACCAAAAAGATAACTATGAAAATGATAGGGGTGTCAAAGTAGTGCAAGATGATTAATGTTGCCTATGCACATTCGCACACTAATTCACATACACAAACCATGATAATCCAATGCATTGCTTATTGTATTATTACTTTAATCACAGTGAATCACGTCACTATGTTTGTGATTTATTCCATTTTCATGAATATAAATCTGATGTGGTGAAGACCAATGTGAAAGATTTGTCTTGGGCATCATCCAGGTACTTCTTAAATGCTGTAATTGTACCAGCCTCCACCACTTCCTCTGGCAGCTCATTCCATACACACACCACCCTCCGTGGTATTGAAGTAGAAATTTACCTTAGATCAAAGATCTGCATTGAGAGAAGATAGATCAGAACATAAACACTGTATTGGGGAACTGTGTCCCATTGTTACTATGACCATTAAGATAAGGTATTTGGAAATAACAGCCCAGACAGCTGCACATATTTCTTCAACCACAACCTGAAAGTGGGGAGGAGGGAGATAGAATCTGGGGATGGCTTCAAACAGGACAGTGATGTCATTAAAACCAAAAAAAGGCCAATACTAGGAATTTCCTAACATGACAGTCATAGTAGAAGAAAGAGCATGAAGATCTAACTTGGAACATAATCCCTGAAAGTTGCCACCCAGGTTGATAGGGTTGTTAAGAAGGCATATTGTGTGTGAGCTTTTATTGGTAGAGGGATTAAGTTTCGGAGCCATGAGGTAATGCTGCAGCTGTACAAAACTCTGGTGTGGCTACATTGGGGTATTGCATACTGTTCTGGTCACCGCATTACAGGCAGGATGTGGAAGCTTTGGAAAGGATTCAGAAGATTTACCAGGATGTTGGCTGGTATGGAGGGAAAGGTCTTATGAGGAAAGGCTGTTTTCATTAGAGAGAAGGTTGAGAGGTAACTTAATTGAGCCATATAACATAATTAGAGGATTAGATAGGGTGGATAGTGAGAGTTTTCTTTCCTGGAAGGTGATGGCTAGCACGAGGGGACATAGCTTTAAACTGAGGAGTAAGACAGATGTCAGAGATAGTTCCGGGATAGGGACCTGGAATGCACTGCCTGCAACAGCAGTAGACTCGCCAGCTTTAAGGGCATTTGTATGGTCATTGGATAAACATGGATGAAAATGGATTAGCGTCAGATAAATAGGCTTCAGATTAGTTCCACAGGTCGGCGCAACATCAAGGGCCGAAGGGCCTGTACTGCCCTGCAATGTTCTATGACTTGCTGCTGAAGCTGGGTAAACCGCAGGCACAATTGCTAGAGAAACTTAGCAGGTCTGGCAACATCTGTGGAGAGAAAACAGAGTTAATATTTCAAGTCCAGTGACTCTTCATCAGAAGTAGTGAGATCAGATACTCTAAAATCGAGCTCAATGATCTATTCATTAGAAAGATGGAAGGGGAGGCAAGAGAAGAGGGGGAGTGGCTATTTTGATTCGGGAAAACATCACAACAGGACTCAGAGAGGATGTTCCTGATGGATCGCCCAGTGAAACAATGTGTATGGATCTGAGAAAAAAATAAAGGTTTGATCACTTTGATGGGATCATACCATAGATTCCCCAGGAGTCAGCGGGAAACTGAGGAGCAAATTGATGACTGACTGGTATGAGAAGTCATAGTTTGAAGATATTAAGAGGAAAGTATAAAGGAGACATCAGAGGTTGGTTCTTTACGCAGAGAGTTGTGAATACATGGAATGCATTGCCAGTTGAGGCGGTGGAGGCGAAGTCATTGAGGACATTTAAGTGACTGCTGGACATGCACATGGATAGCAGTGAGTTGAGGGGTGCGTAGGTTAAGTTACTATATTTTACATTCGGATTAAATCTTGGCACAACATCGTGGTCTAAGGGCCTGTTCTGTGACGCACTTTTTTTTTTGATTAGATGAGATTGCTTACAGTGTGGAAACAGGCCCTTCGGCCCAACAAGTCCACACTGACTAGCCGAAGCACAACCGACTCAGACCCATTCCCCTACCTTTACCCCTTCACCTAACACTACGGGCAATTTAGCATGGCCAATTCACCTAGCCTGCACATTTTTGGACTGTGGGAGGAACCCGGAGCACCCGGAGAAAACACACACAGACACTGGGAGAATGTGCAAACTCCACAGAGACAGTCGCCTGAGGTGGGAATAGAACCCAAGTCTCTGTGAGGCAGCAGTGCTAACTACTGAGATATCGTACCACCCACCATGTGTCTATGTTCTAAATATGCAGGGAGGTCGCTGATAGCTGTAAGAATAATAAAGTTATAATAGAAAGAGATCTTAACTTTCCAAACATAGACTGGTAATGGATGGGAGGAATTTATTAAATTTATTCAAGAAAACCTTCTCAATCGATATGTAGATGGCCTCCGAGAGAAGGGGCAAAATTTAATGTCCTCTAGGGGAATAAGGCAGGGCAAGTCACTGAGATATTAGTGGGCAAACACTTACCACATCAGTTTTAAAATAGCTATGGAAAAGGATAAGCCTGATCCAAAAGTTAAAGATTTTCAAATTGACAATGGGAATAATTCAATCTCTGGACATTCCAGCCTGTAAATATAATATGTTGAGTTTGTTTCCCAGTCTTTGATATTGTACATGAAGTGAGACCACTCAGCACTGAGATCTCTGTTATTCTTTGTATGCCTGATGGATTATGTTCATATATTTAATGTTTATCTCCACATTTGTGTTTGTAATTGTATCTTTAATATTGTAAAGTACAAATAGATTTCTGTCGTATATCAATCATACATAACCTGAACTCTGTGGGAATATCTGTTTTAATTAAATAACTTGTGTGCATTCTGAACATGGAGCGAACCTACATGATGTAAAACAGAAAGTGCTGCAAATACTCAGCAGATCAAACAGCATCTGTGGAGAGAGAAATACAATGAATGTTTCTGGTCAATGACCTTTCATCAGAGAAAATGAGTGAGTATTTCTAGCAGTCTCTGTTTTTATTTAATGTTCACAGCATCTGGACAATACAGCTTTTCCAATTATAAACCTTCACAAAGTATTATTCAGTTGGTTGATGTGGGTAACTATTGAGAGATTAACGCCATCCTTTTTGATCTTATAGTCGCTGTGATTTGGAGGCTAGGATTTGTCTACAGCTTAAAAATGTGTTGCTGGAAAAGTGCAGCAGGTCAGGCAGCATCAAAGGAGCAGGAGAATCGATGTTTCGGGCATATGCCCTTCTTCAGGAATGTTTCAGCTCTGATCTCCAGCATCTGCAGTCCTCACTTTCTCCTAGGATTTCTCTACAGAATGGCGTGCAGAGAATTGGAAATGACTTATTTCTCTGTTGCTCTGTTTGAATGTTAGAATATAAATATGTCACTGGACTGTGAGATCGGAGTGGGACTGAACACAGTCTCTGTTTGAGCCTGTGGTTTGATGATCTCTGTGTATCTCTGTATCTCTGTATCTCTGTGAGTGATAATGTACCGACTACGGGAGCGAAGGAACCACCTGCATTATTCCTTGGATTGCAGGAGAAAGGTGGGAAGGAAAGCAGAAGGGAAAGTCTGTGATGGGTGGAGGGCAGGAGAGACTTCAATGACGGAATGACCAAAATGGTGCAAGGACTGGGGTGGGCAGAAGAAATCAATAAATGAAGAAACCAAAGCTGAGGATCTTCAAAAGCTGTTGTCCAAAAGCAATCAAAATGAAAGAAAATGGTGACAGAAATAACAATTGGAGGTACTCTGTCATGACTTTGTTATTGTTTACAGGGTACACAGTTACTGAATGAATTCTGTCTGGTTTCTCATCACCAACTCGTGTATGGCCAGTTACTGTCAGTTTTAAAGTATCTTGTTTCAGCAAAAGGAGCTGGAGTCAAGCAGCCAATTCATTGTTGGACAGAAATTCCATTCCAGCCCAGCTTCAGTGGGAAGACACAGGGAAACGTCCTCTCCCTGTTGATGTGATGGCCCCTTCCTCACAGGGCACTGTTATATCCTGGAAAATCTGCAGTAAACAAAGGCAGACTGTGTCTGTTGATGAGCAACCTTTGTGCATGCGATGAGTCTCCTATTTGTGAACTGAATATTACAGACACAGTTTGCAGTGAAGGGGCTGGAGGAGGATACAGGGATAGGGAATGGGGATAGGACAGAACATAGAACATGGAACATTACAGTGCAGTACAGGCCCTTTGGCCCTCGATCTGCCGAAGTGTAAAATCAACCTGAAACCCATCTCACTTTCACAATTCCATTTTCATCCATGTTTATCCAATGAACATTTAAATGCCCTTAAAGTTGGTGAGTCTCCTACTGTTGCAGGCAGTGTGTTCCATGCCCCCTACTACATTCTGAGTAAAGAAACTATCCCTGAACATCTGTCCCATATCTATCATTCCTCAATTTAAAGCTATGTCCCCTTATGTTAACCATCACCATTCAAGAAAAAAAGGATGCCCTCTGATTATCTAACCCTCTGATTATCTTACAGACCTCAATTAAGTCACCTCTCAACTTTCTACTCTTTGTCAAAAACAGCCTCAAGTCCTTCAGCTTTTCCTCATAACACCTTCCCTTCATACCAGGTCACATTCTAGTAAATCTCATCTGAACCCTTTCCAAAGCTTCGATATCCTTCCTATAATGCAGTCACCGGAACTTTACACAGTACTCCAAAACCAGAGTTTTGGACAATAATGTTGGATGATTACAAAAATAACTTGGTCCGCATATATTTTGCCCGAACCATGGTTGCTACCATATAACCAAAAACAATTATACATGAGGAAGTTTAAACCCAGTTTATTCATCCCAGACATGTGTTGCAATTCAGTTCTTTCTGTTTTCTTGTCTTTGACAGTGCATTACCCTCTAATGTAGGTATGTCTGCTCTCATCTATGTTCACCCTGTTCAATGTCCTTGTCTTTATCTTCACTCTCAGAAGATTACTGCTGGTCCCCTATTTCCTCTGCTGACAGTCCACACCCTGTTTGTCAACTGCACTTGAGAAAGGCATAGTGCCCCATTTCTGATCTATACTGCAATGCCCCACTGGAGCTTCCAACTCATCTTGAAGTGGTTGAGTTATGATTGTTCAACTGTGGCCCTGGTGGAAGCATGGGCAGTGTTATATCTTCATTTTGCCATTGCCTCAGGGACACATTAGCATCTTGATAACATTCATAGACCCTTATTTCAAGGAGATTGGAGTGTAAGAGTAGGGAAGACTTACTGGTGAGACCACATAGAGTCATACAACACGGAAACAGACCCTCCCGTCCAACAAAGCGTAGCTGAACATTATCCCAAACTAAACTAGTTCCACCTGCCCGCTCCTGGCCCATAGCCCTCCAAGCCTTTCCCACTCATGTACTTATCCAAATGTCTTTTAAACCTTATAATTGTACCCACACCCTCCCGTTTCTCAGGAAGTTCATTCCACATGCGAACTACCCTATGCATAAAGAAAGTTCCTCATTTTTAAAAAATCTCTTTGCTCTCACTTTAAAAATGTGCCCCCAAGTCTTGAAATGCCCACCCTTGGGAAAAGACAACTAGCATTAACTCTATCCATACCCATCATTCTTTTATAAACTTCTATCAGTCTCGACTCATGTGAGCAGTTTTGGTCCCTTTGTTTGTGGAAGTTTCATTGGAGGCCGTTGAGAGAATGTCTACAAGGCTAATCCCCAGAGAGCAGGGATTGTCTAAATAGCAAATGCTAAGCAGGTTGGGACTGTACTCACTGGAACTTAGAAGAATGATCTAACTGAAAAATATGGGATTCTTAAGGGGTTTTATAGGGAAAATGCTAAGAGGAGGTTTCTTGTCATGGGGGAGTCTAGGACCAGAAAGCATGGTCTCAGAATCAAGGGGTGCCAGTTTCAGACTGAAACGAGGATGAATTTCTTCTCTTTGAGTCTTTGGAAGTCCTTGTCACAGTGTCCCCTGTGGGGGCAGAGTCCTTGTGTATATTTAAGGCTGGGATGGATAGATTCTGGATCAGTCAGGGAATCAAGGCTTCCAGGGAAAGCACAGGAAAGTGAAAGTGAGGAATGTTGGATCAGTCACGATCCTATTGAATGGTGGAGCAGGATCAAGAGCTTAAGGGCATACTCCTATTCCTGTTTCTTATGTCATTATTGTCATGTGGTCATCCTGAGCACTAACCTACTGTTCTGGAAATCATGATGTCGAATACTGCCACAGCTGATGGTGAAATATGAATTCAATAAAATCTGAATTTAAACACTAGCCTATGATGACCATATAACCATTGTTGATTCTCAGATTACAGGTTTATTAGTGAAACTCCAGATCCATGGCAATTACGTTGGCTCTTAACTGACATCTGAAACAGTCAAGTAAGACACTCAGTTCAAAGGTAATAATGGATGGAAAACAAATGGCAGCCTTACCAAAAAAACCACATCCCAGGAAAGAATAACAAGAAAAGAAAAACATATTATGAACCAAATTTAGAGAATTTTTCACTGAATTCCCTGCAGCTCTTCTTCTGTGGCCCAAGGTCTTGGGAAGGAGGCAGGATCTCAGGACTTGTCTTCTACATCAACATCAGGGCAGCTCCAAGACAGTCTGAAACAATCCTCCAAACTCTGGCATCGATGGTTAAATATCGATAAGTTAAACATTGTGGAAGTGACAAAACCTTCCCACTCTCCAGCTCTGCAGGTTTGTGATAGGGCAGTCTGAAAGCAATATGGGTACAGGCTATGACACCCTACAGCTGGGGGAAGGAAGTGATGGCAGAGAATCCCACTGCCCATGTTGCTTGGCTCTCCTTGTTATGGGTGAATGATGTAAAACAAGTGTAATCTGGAGAAAGAGGCATCAGTGACATCTTGGATGCATTTGCAAGTCGCCTCAACTGGGAGATGCTACAAAAGACCCGATGTAAAATATGTGTGTGTGTACAATGTATGGGACTTTGAACTAATGACAAATATGTTTTGTCCTAATTATTTGAATGCACTTAATAATTATCTAGGTATGTCTTTCAGGAATCATGAATTAAAGGTGGAATCTGCCTCCTGGAATATAAATGGTTATTTGTTATATTGTGCTCGTTTGTAAGAAAAATCATTGACAGATTTTGTTCTGAGCAAGGATCACTGGACCCAAAACATTAATTCCTGATTTCTCTCCACAGATGCTGCCAGACCTGCTGAGTTTTTTTGTTTTTGGAATGACTGCAGTTTTTGAATAGGAAATGGGACTTTATTTTGTGTTTTGAAGTATTTTATAATATATTGCCAGTAGAAAGGAAAACAAAGAACTGCAGATGGAACTGGAGATCTGAAAGAACCAAATTCCAAACATGCCTGAGAAAATCAGAGGCTCTGGTCACATCTGTGACAGAGAAACAGAGTTAACACTGAGTCTAGTGTGACTCTTCCTCAGAACTCTGTTTCTCTTTCCATGAATGCTGTCAGACCTACTGAGTTTCCCAAGAATTTTCGATGTTTGTTTTGATTTCCAGCATCCACAGCTTTTGCCGTTAGTCAGATCTGAAGATAAAGCCGTTCATATATGTGCTGATGAAGGGCTCTGGCCCGAAAGGTCGAATTTCCTTTTCCTTGGATGCTACCTGACCTGCTGTGCTATAACCAGCAACACATTTTCAGCTCTGATCTCCAGCATCTGCAGACCTCACTTTTTACCCGTTCATATCTGTGTCTTAGGGGACACTGTTTGCAAGTAATCCATGGTTGATACATTAATCAATAAAGACATTTGAGAGTGCAGGTGGGAGAGAATTTAAAATAAGGGAAAAGAGTAAGTGCTGAGGGAATGCAGCAAGTTTGCAGCATCTGTGGAAAGAGAGACAGACAGACAGACAGAGTTAACATTTGGAGTTCAATGTTCAGTTTTCGTGACAATTTAAGGTCTCCTCTGAATGACAAAACCTCCCACTAGATCTGTTCCGGTAGCTCAGGACTGATTTTCATGTTCAAGTTTTGTACAAGGACCAGATCTTACTCAAATGGCTACAGTTTAAGCAGTTAAAGCCTGTGTAAATTTTGGGAATTAATATGAGGGTTTTGCAATTAAAGCCCAGCTACCAAGCCAAATCAAGCTACAATTGAAAATAATGCATTTCCATTGGTTTAGAACAAGGCAAACAAACAAAATAAATTGATTGCAAGAACGTTTCATCATTGAGTTTAGTCTGCCCTTCCCTCTGAACATAATAAAACTGCAATGAACAATGCACCTGTTTCTAGGATTTGTTTTATTTCAACAATAAATACTTAGTACAGTGAGCAATAAAATCTTGCTGAGGACACAGGGCAGTGAATATTTTCTCTGTGCTGACATTTGAAACACAGATGGAAGTGATACGGGATATTTTGGAACTATCATGGTCCCTGGATCACTAAAGATTAGATATATAAGTAAGATACATACGGAAATCCTGATGATAACACTTGCACGTTTCAAATTCCCATGAGCCTCTGTCGATCCTTCTCCCTGACCATCAAGAACACCCAAAGCTTCACACCCAGCTCTCCAGCCTGTGATATCCTACCTTGGTTTATTTAGACATTTCAAAGCAATCCTCTGCCTTCTACAGTGAGTTTCAGTCACAGACATTGCAAAGTCCTCGTTAGTTTCCTGGTAGCTGTTTGCTAAATCTTGGCTTCAACCACCTCTTGGGTAACTAAACTCATGATAGCACCATCACACACACTGAGTCCCCTTTCCCACCTATCATTCTGTTCCTTTGTCCATGTGATTACTATCCAAACCCACACATTACCTTCTGAATACCCAGTGACCGAGTGAGTAAGCTAACCTCCAGATCCAGCCCCACAAACCTCCAGACCCTCTGAATCCTGTCAGTTGAAATTATAAACATGCATCATGGATCATCCAATTTCAGCCCCACCCCCTACCCTCCCCTCATCTGACCTGTCAAACACCTTGACTGTTAGAACCATCCTCCAAACCAGAACTTACCAGAAAAATCCATCACCCACACATTCTAATTACTCCCACCAACTGGACTCTGCAATTCAACCCCAACCATCCAGCTTTTGCCCCCAAACAGACACAATTATCCCCATTGAAATGCGTTGACACAATAGAGTCAGGCCTGAATATACAGCCCCTTTTCCCAATGATCCAGATACATTCAAGGCAGAATGACCAGCTCATCCTTGTACCAGCTCAGCAATCTGCATTATCCAATCTCTGTTTATTTAACCATTTCAAAGCCATCCTCTGAAATGTGAAGGAAAGATGAGACTCAGGAAACACATAGATTTGACAAAAATCTTCTGTGAAGATTGCAGCTCTGTATCAGCTTACCGACAGAGTTCCATGATTATGTGCGATGAATCTGTCACAGTCACATTCCATTAATTTGCTGTGGAGAGTTTCAGAGATCAGAATCCGTGTCGGGGACAGAATTGTCACATTCGATGGATTTCCAACTAGAATTCTTGAGACCAAAGTTTGGATTCATGTCACTGGATTCGAAACTTTAACTCTGATTTCTCTTCACAGATGCGGCCAGACCTGCTGAGCTTTTCCAGCAATTTCTGTTTTTGTTTCTGATTTGCAGCATCTGCAATTCCTTCCATTTTATTTGATTATCAAGGACCTGAATGCTCAGCATTTGTCCAATATAAAATGTTTAAATAGCCAATCACTATGAGACAGAGACTAACAGTTAATAAGTCTGTTGTCCAACTGTAAACTTGTGAAATATTGACTCTGTCCCTGTGCTGCGTAACTGACTTACTCAAGGGCTAATGCAACAGGCCAGTTGGACAGTAAGTCAGGTGGCATGTGAGACAGTATTGAATGCCCATTGAATGCTCATTGGCATTTGGTGCTAAAAGTTTGGATTATGACGCAGTCTGGATAAATTAGATATTGCAAACAGGAGATAATCAAATGGACACTATTTTCAATAATATAAAAGAAAGAACTGTGGTTGTTGGAAATCTGAAACACAAATAGAAATTGCTGGATATTTCTCTCTGCACTCTCTGTACCGATGCTGAAAGACCCATGGAGTTAACATTTTGACCCTTTCGCAGAATTGGACTTGAAATGTTAACTCTACTTTCTCTCCACTGGCTTCAATAAGCAGCTCTGCCGCACCCATGTTGGAGCAGATATTTTAATCTTCATTTGCTGAGTAATATCAACTCAGACATATCAGTTTCCAGACATGAAAGTTTTTGTTTTGGAAATGTGCATGCAATTAAATCCCTCTGACTTGCCCTGTTGAAAAGGCTTTGCCTTCTTTTGATGGGCAACATAAAGACAGACCGTTTTCCCAAGATACAAATATAAATGGTTACTGTTCATATGAGCCTGTCCAATATGTTTTTATTTAAACAAATCAAAATAATAACTCTGTATCTGAACGTGGGCAGCTTTTGTGTCAACTTAAACAAATCCATAGAACACATTGATGTAAATAAATACAGCATGAGGACAGTTAGGGGAAAGCAGCCACTCAAGGGGCTGATCGATAGGCTCCCTGATGTTAGACATGAAGAGATATTGGCTGCTTGTGATAGTGAGATGGCAATCATCATTGCTGACTTGAATCTACACAAAGACTGTGTAAATCAGGTTGGCAGCAGTAATGTGGACGAGAGGTTATTGATGACCTTCGAGAAAGTATCTCAGAGCTGCGTGTTCTGAAGCAACCAGACGGAAGTTTATGTTATTTTCATCTTATTGATACTGTGTAATGTGACAGGATTTATGAAACAATCTCAGTGTAAAGGCTCTCCTACGTAGCAGCCATCACAATATAATTCAATTCTACATCCAATTTGAATGGAAGAAGATTGACTCTGAGGTAAGTATTTCAAACTTTAACAAGATCCACTCTGCAGGCTTGTAAACTAAGCCAGCTGAAGTGAATGGCATAACTGGCTCGGAGAGAGATCAGTAGAGACAGTGATGGCAAAGATTTAAGAGGATACCTCAGAATATTCAGAATAAGTCTATTCTGACTGAAACAAGAGACTTTAAAGGGAGGACTCGCTTTCTGTGGTTGATTGGAAAAGTTGAAGAAACCGTCCAACTTGAGGATATTGCAAAGATAGGTGGCAGGTCAGATGATTGATTAGAAAATAAAGTATGGCAGAGAAAAAGATTAATTAGAAGGAGGAAATTGGAATCTCAGAACCCAACTCAAAATCTTAAAAACAAGAAAGCAAAAGTTGCCATGGGTATTTAAAAACAAAACATGTATGTAATGTGAGTGTCACTCCTCTGGGGAGTGAGAGTATGGAGTTATTGGTAGGTGACGGGGGCAAAAAAGTGCAGAGCTGGAAAAGCACATCAGGTAAGACAGCATCCAAGGAGCAGGAGAATCGATATTTCAGGCATAAACCCTTCATCCATAGATGTTAGGGAAATGGTGAATTAAATGAATAAGTACTTTGCTTCTATCTTCACGATAGAAGATATAAAAAGCATTTCAGTAATAGTGGTAAGACACTGTTTTGCTGACATTGAAACTTCAGGCCAACTGTGTCTGCATGCTGACTCAGAACTGAGCACGTGCACAGTTCCAGCTTGTCTGCATCATCATCCCAATCTCCCTCACCCTCTCCCCTCCTCTCTGAATCTGAACATCACCACCATTCTCCGCACCACCTCCACCAGCCCCAACCACCATCAGACTGGACATCAATCTCTCTCCTCTCCAGGTCACAATCTCTCTCTCACCCTCAGACTTTCTCTCCCACCCCCACTCTATCCCTCCAAATCTCAACATCCAGTGAAACTGAGCAAACATGGAAAGAAGATGCATGATTGAAACACTTCAACCAATCGCATTCACCCATGCATGAACAAGCATCTCCCGAGAGAATACTGTATGTGATCCTCAGTGTCAACCCAACTGTAAGTCAGGAAGTGGGAGGGAGGGATGAACACAATGTAATTACAGTCACTAAGGAGGCTGGACTCAGCAAACTGATGATAGGTCCCATCAGCTTCTGTCTCCATCCCACAGACTTAAAAGAGTTTGCTAATTTGGTTGTCCATGAATTAATGCAAATTCTTTGAATTTCCCAAGATTCTTTAGACTTCACTCAGTCAGAGATCATTTAGTCTGTCAATGTTTTGTCCCATCTCTTGTCAGTGACCATCACCTCCCTGTCTCTAAACCTCTTCTGGCCCCAAGGCCTATCTGGAATGACTTGATGGCACTAATTGCTGTTTGTAAACTCCTGCTGACACTGACCTCGAGGATGCATAAGGTTGACTTGGGGTACAAAGTTCATTAATTGAAACCTGCTGTTCTTCTATTACTATGGTATAATAATGTCTATTTAAACCTGATCGCATAATTCATTTCGCCAATCCCTTATTTTGAAAGAGGATGTAAATGCATTGAAGACAGTTCAGAGGAGGTTTACTCGATGAAGCCTTTGAATGAGTGGCTTGTGCAATCGGGATAGGTGCTCAGACTGGGTTTGTTTCTGCTGGAGTTTAGACGGGTTAAGAGTGATCTGATCAAACTATATAAAGGCTCTTAATGATCTTGACACAGTGAATGTGGAATGGATGTTTCTTCTTGTGAGTGAGTTCAGAATTAGGGACCATGTTTATAAAATTAGTGAGGGATCACACTTTTTGGACAGAGATAAAGAGAATTATTTTTTCGGATGTGTAACTTTGGAATTATCTGTCCCAGAAAGTGGGAGAGGTGAGGACAATGGATATTTTTAAGTCACAGGTAGATTTTTCCCTTGCATAACAAGAATCTAAGGTTACACTGGGTAGATGGGAACTCAAAACATAGACTTATCAGCCATAAACTTATGAAAGAGTGAAACAGGTTCAAGCGAGCAAATGAATTTGTTAGATGCATTCATGAAAGTTTCCTCAAGCAGTATATAGAGGATCCTACTCAGGAAGGGACAAAACTTGGTCTACCCATGGGTAATATGGCAGGACAAGTGATGGAGGTGATAGTGAGGGAGCACTTTGAGACCAGTCCTATTAATTTGTAAGTAGTTATGGAGAGGAACTGGTCCACAGGTTCAAGTTCTAAATTGGAGAAAGGTGAATTTTGATGGAATTAGTCAGGAGTTGCAGGGGTAGATTGGAATTTTTTTTTGCAGCAAAGGGATCTCCAGCAAGTAGGAGGCCTTTAAAAGTGAGATCACTGGAGTTCAAGGTCCATATGTTCCTATGAAGGTGAAAGGCAAGGTTGACAGGAATAGGGAGCCCTGAATTACAAGAGATATTGAGGCCTTGACCAGAAAACGAATGAGGTATGGCTGAGGTACCGGCAGCTGGGACCAAGGGAATCCCTGGATGTATACAGGGGATGCAGGGTTTTACTGAAGAAGAAATCAGGAAAGCAAAAAGGGGGCATGGGATGGCCTTGGCTGAGAAGGTTAGGATGCATCCAAACAGGTTCTTTAAGTAAAAAGGGGTAAGAAATAACTAGTTATTTCTTATTTTCTAAAGGCAAGTGTAAGTCATTGTGTTCCAGAGGCGATTCAATTGGACAAATTGATAGACTTGAAGCAAAGCGCACTTTATTCTTACACTGCAGTTATAATAGTGATTTTAAAATAGCGACAATTCTAAGATGGAGGTGGAGTAGGACACCTGAGATCGAGCTTGTCCACTCCACCCATTTAGAGTCATCGGCTCAGAGAAATGTACAGCACAGAAACAGACCCTTCGGTCCAACTCATCCAGATATTCCAACCCAATCTAGCCCCATCTGCCAGCACCCGACCCATCTTCCTCCAAACCCTTCCTATTCATATACCCATTCAGATGCCTTTTCAATGTTGCAATTGTATCAGCCTCCACCCCACCCTGTGGCAGCTCATTCCATACATGTATCACACTCTGTGTGAAAAAGTTGCCACTTAGGTCTCTTTTATATCTTTCCCCTATTAGCCTAAACCTATACTTTTAAAAGGAAGGAGACCAGAATTGCACACAATATTCCAAAAGTGGCCTAACCAATGTCCTGTACAGCTGTAACGAACTCCTGTGTTCAATACTGTGACCAATAAAGGAAAGCATACCAAACACCTTCTTCACTATCACATCCTACCTGCAACTCTACGTTCAAGGTGCAAGAACCTGCACTCCAAGGTCTCTTTGTTCATCAACACTCCCTAGGACCTTACCATTAAGAGTATAATTCCTGCTAATATTTGCTTTCCCAAAATGGCTCCTACCATCACTACTTCACAGTTGATAAACTTTTGCACAAACTCCCTGAAAATTTATTTTTACGTAGATTTCGCATGAGTTCTTGTTTATAGAATACAGGCCTAACGCACTTCATGGTCTCTTAAGAATGTCAACCCCTGTGTGGCAAATTCCCAATTGCAGCATTGCCATGTGCCCTTGCAGATGAGAGGGATAATTAGTGGGATTAGTTCAGCCTTGTTCAAAAGAGGAGAATGACTTGAATATCGAAGTAGTACATACTATTCAAGCTCAATGAAGGAGGAACAGAATATTGGTTTGCTTCAGCATTGTCTCATATGCTGCAGATGGGAGCCCTGGGAGTATTCCTTCATTTGAAAAGGGGATTTTCAGACTAAATGAGAGAATAATTGTATTAGATGATCTCAATCAAGTCCCATTTGCCAGCACCTGGCCCACACCCCTTCAAACCTCTCCCACTCAAATACCCATCCAGATGCCCCTGAAATGTTGCAATTGTACCAGCCTTCCCCACCTCCCCCGGCAGCCCAGTCCACACACACATACCTTTCCTTTTCATTTTTCTCTTTTCCTTCTTCGCTTTTCCGTTTTTGATCTTTCTCCTCTTCTGTCTTCTCCTGGCCATGGGACTCCTGGCCTCAGACTGTGTACAAACCCAGCCTGACAGACACTCGGCCCAGCTGAGCAATCTCTCAGTGACCCAAGGTGCCGCTCTCTCAATGGCTGAGCATGTGCAGTCTCTTGGCCAGGTGTGTTGATCTCTCTGCCTGACTTGGTGATCTCTCGGCTGGCTGTGGTGATCTCTCGGCTGGCTGTGGTGATCTCTCGGCCGGGTGTGGGGATCTCACAGTCCGCCATGGTAATCTCTCAGCCCAGCGAGATGATGTCTCAGCCCAGTTTGGAGATCTCTCAGCCTGGCATGGTGATCTCTCAGCCTGGCATGGTGATCTCCCAGCCTGGTATGGTGATCTCTCAGCCCAGCCTGATGAACTCTCGGCCTGGTGTGGTGATCTCTCAGCCCAGTCTGATGATCTCTCAGCCCAGCACGTGCAGTCTCTGGACCAGCTGTCGCCTTAGCACGGCCCTCTGATCTCGAGGTGATTCTTTGAAGTGCGGTCCAACTGAGATTAAGCACTTAAGAAAGACTGGAATGTTTGAACCTGCATCTTTATTCCTTTATTTTCCAGTTAAAAGTAAGAATGTCTGCAACATGTAACTTTTAACCTTACATCATGTGTTTTATGTTATACTATATTTACTTTAAAAATAAGAAGTGTTGAATTTTTAATATTGTTCTTTCTTCATACCTTCTTCTTAAGATTCTGTGCCTCGGTATTTGTCCCTAAGATTGTGTGGTGACATTATACACTTCTCACTGTATTCCTGTACCTTTGTACTGAGTACATGTGACAATAAAATCAAAATCAAATTACAGACAAAAAAAGAAGAGTTGGAATAACTATTGGAAAACTTTGCAGGATAATGGGTTATTTAACTCAAACAGCAACTGCTCCAATAGAGTAACATCCCATAACAACATCCTTGGCACAGGCAAATTCAGTAAAATTGATTGTCTCACTTGCAATTCTGGACAAGGATTGTAATAGAGTTGTTCAAGATTACATTTGCTTTCAGTGTTCTGGAAACAGTACAATATTTATTTATCCCTTTCAATTTTTCCTATTCATGTCCCTGTCCAAATGTCTCTGAAATGTTGTAATTGTACCTGCCTGGACCACTTTCTCTGGCAGCCCATTCCATACACACACCCCCTCTGCATGAAAATGTTCCCGCTCAGGTCCCTTTTAAATCTTTCCCCTCTCACCTTAAACCTGTGCATCTGGTTTTGGACTCCCCTGTCCTGGGGAAAAGGCCTTGGCTATTCATCTTGTCTCTGGCCCCTCATGACTTTATAAATTTTGCCAGTGATGATATATAAGCAGGGTAGAAGATGAAAGGCTGAATGCCAGGAAACACAGAATCAGAATAACGGCTTCACTTTCAAACTGGTAACTAATGGAGTGTCACAGGGATCAATGCTGTGACCTCAACTATTATAATCACATTAAACTATTGGGTTCGGTTGAGTAAATGGGAAGAAAAGGAACCTGGAGTATAATGTGGCTGTGGCATGAGGTTGTTTGATTGACAGGAATAACAGAGAGCAGAGCATTATTTAAAAGGAGAGAGATGACAGAATTCTGTAGGAGGGGGATCTGCCTTTTCTTGGAGAGGAATCACAAAAGAGTAACATACAGGTACATCAAAGAAGTAAGTAGTCAGATGGAACACTATGGGCAATCTAGCTTGGCCAGTTCACTTAACCCACACACCTTTGGACTACTGTTTCTAATCCAGGTTAATTGGATTTTTGAAACCAGGATCCCTTCCTCCCAGGAACTGAGACTTCTCTGAACTGCTTCCAATGCAAGTATACCGTTTTCATAAAGGAAACCATAACTGAACGCAATACTCGATGTGTGGTCTTGACAGTGACCGTGCAGTTGTAACAAGGTCTCCCTCCTTTTATACATTACTCCCTAACGTTAAAGGTCAATATTCCATCTGACTACTTACTTCTTTGATGTACCTGTATGTTACTCTTTTGTGATTCCTCTCCAAGAAAAGGCAGATCCCCCTCCTACAGAATTCTGTCATCTCTCTCCTTTTAAATAATGCTCTGCTCTCTGTTATTCCTGTCAATCAAACAACCTCATGCCACAGCCACATTATACTCCAGGTTCCTTTTCTTCCCATTTACTCAACCGAACCCAATAGTTTAATGTGATTATAATAGTTGAGGTCACAGCATTGATCCCTGTGACACTCCATTAGTTACCAGTTTGAAAGTGAAGCCGTTATTCTGATTCTGTGTTTCCTGGCATTCAGCCTTTCATCTTCTACCCTGCTTATATATCATCACTGGCAAAATTTATAAAGTCATGAGGGGCCAGAGACAAGATGAATAGCCAAGGCCTTTTCCCCAGGACAGGGGAGTCCAAAACCAGATGGCACAGGTTTAAGGTGAGAGGGGAAAGATTTAAAAGGGACCTGAGCGGGAACATTTTCATGCAGAGGGGGTGTGTGTATGGAATGGGCTGCCAGAGAAAGTGGTCCAGGCAGGTACAATTACAACATTTCAGAGACATTTGGACAGGGACATGAATAGGAAAAATTGAAAGGGATAAATAAATATTGTACTGTTTCCAGAACACTGAAAGCAAATGTAATCTTGAACAACTCTATTACAATCCTTGTCCAGAATTGCAAGTGAGACAATCAATTTTACTGAATTTGCCTGTGCCAAGGATGTGTTTATGGGATGTTACTCTATTGGAGCAGTTGCTGTTTATGAGTTAAATAACCCATTATCCTGCAAAGTTTTCCAATAGTTATTCCAACTCTTCCTTTTTTGTCTGTAATTTGATTTTGATTTTATTGTCACATGTACTCAGTACAAAGGTACAGGAATACAGTGAGAAGTGTATAATGTCACCACACAATGCACCATCTTAGGGACAAATACCGAGGCACAGAATCTTAAGAAGGTATGAAGAAAGAACAATATTAAAAATTCAACACTTCTTATTTTTAAAGTAAATATAGTATAACATAAAACACATGATGTAAGGTTAAAAGTTACATGTTGCGGACATTCTTACTTTTAACTGGAAAATAAAGGAATAAAGATGCAGGTTCAAACATTCCAGTCTTTCTTAAGTGCTTAATCTCAGTTGGACCGCACTTCAAAGAATCACCTCGAGATCAGAGGGCCGTGCTAAGGCGACAGCTGGCCCAGAGACTGCACATGCTGGGCCGAGAGATCATCAGACTGGGCTGAGAGATCACCACACCAGGCCGAGAGTTCATCAGGCTGGGCTGAGAGATCACCATACCAGGCTGGGAGATCACCATGCCAGGCTGAGAGATCACCATGCCAGGCTGAGAGATCTCCAAACTGGGCTGAGACATCATCACGCTGGGCTGAGAGATTACCATGGCGGACTGTGAGATCCCCACACCCGGCCGAGAGATCACCACAGCCAGCCGAGAGATCACCACAGCCAGCCGAGAGATCACCAAGTCAGGCAGAGAGATCAACACACCTGGCCAAGAGACTGCACATGCTCAGCCATTGAGAGAGCGGCACCTTGGGTCACTGAGAGATTGCTCAGCTGGGCCGAGTGTCTGTCAGGCTGGGTTTGTACACAGTCTGAGGCCAGGAGTCCCATGGCCAGGAGAAGACAGAAGAGGAGAAAGATCAAAAACGGAAAAGCGAAGAAGGAAAAGAGAAAAATGAAAAGGAAAGGTATGTGTGTGTGGACTGGGCTGTCGGGGGAGGTGGGGAAGGCTGGTACAATTGCAACATTTCAGGGGCATCTGGATGGGTATTTGAGTGGGAGAGGTTTGAAGGGGTGTGGGCCAGGTGCTGGCAAATGGGACTTGATTGAGTTCATCTAATACAATTATTCTCTCATTTAGTCTGAAAATCCCCTTTTCAAATGAAGGAATACTCCCAGGGCTCCTATCTGCAGCATATGAGACAATGCTGAAGCAAACCAATATTCTGTTCCTCCTTCATTGAGCTTGAATAGTATGTACTACTTCGATATTCAAGTCATTCTCCTCTTTTGAACAAGGCTGAACTAATCCCACTAATTATCCCTCTCATCTGCAAGGGCACATGGCAATGCTGCAGTTGGGAATTTGCCACACAGGGATTGACATTCTTAAGAGACCATGAAGTGCGTTAGGCCTGTATTCTATAAACAAGAACTCATGCGAAATCTACGTAAAAATAAATTTTCAGGGAGTTTGTGCAAAAGTTTATCAACTGTAAAGCAGTGATGGTAGGAGCCATTTTGGGAAAGCAAATATTAGCAGGAATTATACTCTTAATGGTAAGGTCCTAGGGAGTGTTGATGAACAAAGAGACCTTGGAGTGCAGGTTCTTGCACCTTGAACGTAGAGTTGCAGGTAGGATGTGATAGTGAAGAAGGTGTTTGGTATGCTTTCCTTTATTGGTCACAGTATTGAACACAGGAGTTCGTTGCAGCTGTACAGGACATTGGTTAGGCCACTTTTGGAATATTGTGTGCAATTCTGGTCTCCTTCCTTTTAAAAGTATAGGTTTAGGATAATAGGGGAAAGATATAAAAGAGACCTAAGTGGCAACTTTTTCACACAGAGTGTGGTACATGTATGGAATGAGCTGCCACAGGGTGGGGTGAAGGCTGATACAATTGCAACATTGAAAAGGCATCTGAATGGGTATATGAATAGGAAGGGTTTGGAGGAAGATGGGTCGGGTGCTGGCAGATGGGGCTAGATTGGGTTGGAATATCTGGATGAGTTGGACCGAAGGGTCTGTTTCTGTGCTGTACATTTCTCTGAGCCGATGACTCTAAATGGGTGGAGTGGACAAGCTCGATCTCAGGTGTCCTACTCCACCTCCATCTTAGAATTGTCGCTATTTTAAAATCACTATTATAACTGCAGTGTAAGAATAAAGTGCGCTTTGCTTCAAGTCTATCAATTTGTCCAATTGAATCGCCTCTGGAACACAATGACTTACACTTGCCTTTAGAAAATAAGAAATAACTAGTTATTTCTTACCCCTTTTTACTTAAAGAACCTGTTTGGATGCATCCTAACCTTCTCAGCCAAGGCCATCCCATGCCCCCTTTTTGCTTTCCTGATTTCTTCTTCAGTAAAACCCTGCATCCCCTGTATACATCCAGGGATTCCCTTGGTCCCAGCTGCCGGTACCTCAGCCATACCTCATTCGTTTTCTGGTCAAGGCCTCAATATCTCTTGTAATTCAGGGCTCCCTATTCCTGTCAACCTTGCCTTTCACCTTCATAGGAACATATGGACCTTGAACTCCAGTGATCTCACTTTTAAAGGCCTCCTACTTGCTGGAGGTCCCTTTGCTGCAAATAAAAATTTCCAATCTACCCCTGCAACTCCTGACTAATTCCATCAAAATTCACCTTTCTCCAATTTAGAACTTGAACCTGTGGACCAGTTCCTCTCCATAACTACTTACAAATTAAAAGGACTGGTCCCAAAGTGCTCCCTCACTATCACCTCCATCACCTGTCCTGCCATATTACCCATGGGTAGACCAAGTTTTGTCCCTTCCTGAGTAGGATCCTCTATATACTGCTTGAGGAAACTTTCATGAATGCATCTAACAAATTCATTTGCTCGCTTGAACCTGTTTCACTCTTTCATAAGTTTATGGCTGATAAGTCTATGTTTTGAGTTCCCATCTACCCAGTGTAACCTTAGATTCTTGTTATGCAAGGGGAAAATCTACCTGTGACTTAAAAATATCCATTGTCCTCACCTCTCCCACTTTCTGGGACAGATAATTCCAAAGTTACACATCCGAAAAAATAATTCTCTTTATCTCTGTCCAAAAAGTGTGATCCCTCACTAATATTATAAACATGGTCCCTAATTCTGAACTCACTCACAAGAAGAAACATCCATTCCACAGTCACTGTGTCAAGATCATTAAGAGCCTTTATACAGTTTGATCAGATCACTGTTAACCCGTCTAAACTCCAGCAGAAACAAACCCAGTCTGAGCACCTATCCCGATTGCACAAGCCACTCATTCAAAGGCTTCATCGAGTAAACCTCCTCTGAACTGTCTTCATTGCATTTACATCCTCTTTCAAAATAAGGGATTGTCGAAATGAATTATACGATCAGGTTTAAATAGACATTATTATACCATAGTAATAGAAGAACAGCAGGTTTCAATTAATGAACCTTGTACCCCAAGTCAACCTTATGCATCCTCGAGGTCAGTGTAAGCAGGAGTCTACAAACAGCAATTAGTGCCATCAAGTCATTCCAGATAGGCCTTGGGGGCAGAAGAGGTTTAGAGACAGGGAGGTGATGGTCACTGACAAAGGATGGGACAAAACATTGACAGACTAAATGATCTCTGACTGAGTGAAGTCTAAAGAATCTTGTGAAATTCAAAGAATTTGCATTAATTCATGGACAACCAAATTAGCAACCTCTTTTAAGTCTGTGGGATGGAGACAGAAGGTGATGAGACCTATCATCAGTTTGCTGAGTCCAGCCTCCTTAGTGACTGTAATTACATTGTGTTCATCCCTCCCTCCCACTTCCTGACTTACAGTTGGGTTGACACTGAGGATCACATACAGTATTCTCTCGGGAGATGCTTGTTCATGCATGGGTGAATGTGATTGGTTGAAGTGTTTCAATCATGCATCTTCTTTCCATGTTTTATCAGTTTCACTGGATGTTGAGATTTGGAGGGATAGAGTGGGGGTGGGAGAGAAAGTCTGAGGGTGAGAGAGAGATTGTGACCTGGAGAGGAGAGAGATTGATGTCCAGTCTGATGGTGGTTGGGGCTGGTGGAGGTGGTGCAGAGAATGGTGGTGATGTTCAGATTCAGAGAGGAGGGGAGAGGGTGAGGGAGATTGGGATGATGATGCAGACAAGCTGGAACTGTGCACGTGCTCAGTTCTGAGTCAGCATGCAGACACAGTTGGCCTGAAGTTTCAATGTCAGCAAAACAGTGTCTTACCACTATTACTGAAATGCTTTTTATATCTTCTATCGTGAAGATAGAAGCAAAGTACTTATTCATTTAATTCACCATTTCCCTAACATCTATGGATGAAGGGTTTATGCCTGAAATATCGATTCTCCTGCTCCTTGGATGCTGTCTGACCTGATGTGCTTTTCCAGCTCTGCACTTTTTGCCCCTTTTCACCTCCCAATAACTCCATACTCTCACTCCCCAGAGGAGTGACACTCACATTACATACATGTTTTGTTTTTAAATACCCATGGAAACTTTTGCTTTGTTGTTTTTAAGATTTTGAGTTGGGTTCTGAGATTCCAATTTCCTCCTTCTAATTAATCTTTTTCTCTGCCATACTTTATTTTCTAATCAATCATCTGACCTGCCACCTATCTTTGCAATATCCTCAAGTTGGACGGTTTCTTCAACTTTTCCAATCAACCACAGAAAGCGCGTCCTTCCTTTACAGTGTCTTGTTTCAGTCAGAATAGACTTATTCTGAATATTCTGAGGTATCCTCTTAAATCTTTGCTATCACTGTCTCTACTGATCTCTCTCCGAGCCAGTTATGCCATTCACTTCAGCTGGCTTAGTTTACAAGCCTGCAGAGTGGATCTTGTTAAAGTTTGAAATACTTACCTCAGAGTCAATCTTCTTCCATTCAAATTGGATGTAGAATTGAATTATATTGTGATGGCTGCTACGTAGGAGAGCCTTTACACTGAGATTGTTTCATAAATCCTGTCACATTACACAGTATCAATAAGATGAAAATAACATAAACTTCCGTCTGGTTGCTTCAGAACACGCAGTTCTGAGATACTTTCTCGAAGGTCATCAATAACCTCTCGTCCACATTACTGCTGCCAACCTGATTTACACAGTCTTTGTGTAGATTCAAGTCAGCAATGATGATTGCCATCTCACTATCACAAGCAGCCAATATCTCTTCATGTCTAACATCAGGGGGCCTATCGATCAGCCCCTTGAGTGGCTGCTTTCCCCTAACTGTCCTCATGCTGTATTTATTTACATCAATGTGTGCTATGGATTTGTTTAAGTTGACATTAAAGCTGCTGACGTTCAGATACAGAGTTATTATTTTGATTTGTTTAAATAAAAACATATTGGACAGGCTCATATGAACAGAAACCATTTATATTTGTATCTTGGGAAAACGGTCTGTCTTTATGTTGCCCATCAAAAGAAGCCAAAGCCTTTTCAACAGGGCAAGTCAGAGGGATTTAAATTGCATGCACATTTCCAAAACAAAAACTTTCATGTCTGGAAACTGAGCTGTCTGAGTTGATGTTACTCAGCAAATGAAGATTAAAATATCTGCTCCAACATGGGTGGTGGGTGGGGGCAGGGGGCAGAGCTGCTTATTGAAGCCAGTGGAGAGAAAGTAGAGTTAATATTTCAATTCCAATTCTGCGAAAGGGTCAAAATATTAACTCCATGGGTCTTTCAGCATCTGTACAGAGAATGCAGAGAGAAATATCCAGCAATTTCTATTTGTGTTTCAGATTTCCAACAACCACAGTTCGTTCTTTTATATTATTGAAAATAGTGACTGTCCATTTGATTATCTGCTGTTTGCAATATCTAATTTATCCAGACTGCATCATAATCCAAACTTTTAGCACCAAATGCCAATGAGCATTCAATGGGCATTCAATACTGTCTCACATGCCACCTGACTTACTGTCTAACTGGCCTGTTGCATTAGCCCTTGAGTAAGTCAGTTACGCAGCACAGGGACAAAGAGTCAATATTTCACAAGTTTACAGGTGGACATCAGACGTATTAACTGTTAGTCTCTGTCTCATAGTGATTGGCTATTTAAACATTTTATATTGGACAAATGCTGAGCATTCAGGTCCTTGATAATCAAATAAAATGGAAGGAACTGCAGATACTGCAAATCAGAAACAAAAACAGAAATTGCTGGAAAAGCTCAGCAGGTCTGGCAGCATCTGTGAAGAGAATTCAGAGTTAAAGTTTCGAATCCAGTGACATGAAACCAAACTTTGGTCTCAAGAATTCTAGTTGGAAATCCATCGAATGTGACAATTCTGTCCCCGACACGGATTCTGATCTCTGAAACTCTCCACAGCAAATTAATGGAATGTGACTGTGACGGACTCATCGCACATAATCATGGAACTCTGTCGGTAAGCTGATACAGAGCTGCAATCTTCACAGAAGATTTTTGTCAAACCTATGTGTTTCCTGAGTCTCATCCTTCCTTCACATTTCAGAGGATGGTTTTGAAATGGTTAAATAAACAGAGATTGGATAATGCAGATTGCTGAGCTGGTACAAGGATGAGCTGGCCATTCTGCCTTGAGTGTATCCGGATCGTTGGGAAAAGGGGCTGTATATTCAGGCCTGACTCTATTGTGTCAATGCATTTCAATGGGGATAATTGTGTCTGTTTGGGGGCAAAAGCTGGATGGTTGGGGTTGAATTGCAGAGTCCAGTTGGTGGGAGTAATTAGAATGTGTGGGTGATGGATTTTTCTGGTAAGTTCTGGTTTGGAAGATGGTTCTAACAGTCAAGGTGTTTGACAGGTCAGATGAGGGGAGGGTAGGGGGTGGGGCTGAAATTGGATGATCCATGATGTATGTTTATAATTTCAACTGACAGGGTTCAGAGGGTCTGGAGGTTTGTGGGGCTGGATCTGGAGGTTAGCTTACTCACTCGGTCACTGGGTATTCAGAAGGTAATGTGTGGGTTTGGATAGTAATCACATGGACAAAGGAACAGAATGATAGATGGGAAAGGGGACTCAGCGTGTGTGATGGTGCTATCATGAGTTTAGTTACCCAAGAGGTGGTTGAAGCCAAGATTTAGCAAACAGCTACCAGGAAACTAACGAGGACTTTGCAATGTCTGTGACTGAAACTCACTACAGAAGGCAGAAGATTGCTTTGAAATATCTAAATAAACCAAGGTAAGATATCACAGGCTGGAGAGCTGGGTGTGAAGCTTTGGGTGTTCTTGATGGTCAGGGAGAAGGATCAACAGAGGCTCGTGGGAATTTGAAACGTGCAAGTGTTATCATCAGGATTTCCGGATATATCTTACTTATATATCTAATCTTTAGTGATCCAGGGACCATGATAGTTCCAAAATATCCCCTATCACTTCCATCTGTGTTTCAAATGTCAGCACAGAGAAAATATTCACTGTCCTGTGTCCTCAGAAAGATTTTATTGCTCACTGTACTAAGTATTTATTGTTGAAATAAAACAAATCCTAGAAACAGGTGCATTGTTTATTGCAGTTTTATTATGTTCAGAGGCAAGGGCAGACTAAACTCAATGATGAAATGTTCTTGCAATCAATTTATTTTGTTTGTTTGCCTTGTTCTCAGCCAATGGAAATGCATTATTTTCAATTGTAGCTTGATTTGGCTTGGTAGCTGGGCTTTAATTGCAAAACCCTCATATTAATTCCCAAAGTTTACACAGACTTTAACTGCTTAAACTGTAGCCATTTGAGTAGGATCTGGCCCTTGTACAAAACTTGAACGTGAAAATCAGTCCTGAGCCACCGGAACAGATCTAGTGGGAGGTTTTGTCATTCAGAGGAAACCTTAAATTGTCACGAAAACTGAACATTGAACTCAAAATGTTAACTCTGTCTGTCTGTCTGTCTCTCTTTCCACAGATGCTGCAAACTTGCTGCATTCCCTCAGCACTTACTCTTTTTCCTTATTTTAAATTCTCTCCCACCTGCACTCTCAAATGTCTTTATTGATTAATGTATCAACCATGGATTACTTGCAAACAGTGTCCCCTAAGACACAGATATGAACGGCTTTATCTTCAGATCTGACTAAAGGCAAAAGCTGTGGATGCTGGAAATCAAAACAAACATCGAAAATGCTGGAGAAACTCAGCAGGTCTGACAGCATTCGTGGAAAGAGAAAGAGAGTTCTGAGGAACAGTCACACTAGACTCAGTGTTAACTCTGTTTCTCTGTCACAGATGTGACCAGAGCCTCTGATTTTCTCAGGCATGTTTTGAATTTGGTTCTTTCAGATCTCCAGTTCCATCTGCAGTGCTTTGTTTTCCTTTCTACTGGCAATATATTATAAAATATTTCAAAACACAAAATAAAGTCCCATTTCCTATTCAAAAACTGCAGTCATTCCAAAAACAAAAAAAAACTCAGCAAGTCTGGCAGCATCTGTGGAGAGAAATCAGGAGTTAATGTTTTGGGTCCAGTGATCCTTGCTCAGAACAAAATCTGTCGATGATTTTTCTTACAAACAAGCACAATATAACAAATAACCATTAATATTCCAGGAAGCACATTCCACCTTTAATTCATGATTCCAGAAAGACATACCTAGATAATTATTAAGTGCATTCAAATAATTAGGACAAAACATATTTGTCATTAGTTCGAAGTCCCATACACTTTACACACACATATTTTACATCGGGTCTTCTGTAGCATCTCCTAGTTGAGGCGACCTGCAAATGCATCCAAGCTGTCACTGATGCCTCTTTCTCCAGATTACACTTGTTTTACATCATTCACCCATAACAAGGAGAGCCAAGCAACCTGGGCAGTGGGATTCACTGCCATCACTTCCTTCCCCCAGCTGTAGGGTGTCATAGCCTGTACCCATATTGCTTTCAGACTGCCCTATCACAAACCTGCAGAGCTGGAGAGTGGGAAGATTTTGTCACTTCTACAATGTTTAACTTATCGATGTTTAAACATCGATGCCAGAGTTTGGAGGATTGTATCAGACTGTCTTGGAACTGCCATGATGTTGATGTCGAAGACAAGTCCCGAGATCCTGCCTCGTTCCAAAGACCTTGGGCCACAGAAGAGCTGCAGGGAATTAAGTGAAAAATTCTCTAAATTTGGTTCATAACATGTTTTTCTTTTCTTGTTATTCTTTCCTGGGATGTGGCTTTTTTGGTAAGGCTGCCATTTGTTTTCCATCAACAGGGGGCACTGTGACAAGGACTTCCAAAGACTCGAAGAGAAGAAATTCTTCCTCGTTTCAGTCTTAAACTCGCACCCCTTGATTCTGAGACCATGCTTTCTTGTCCTAGATTCCCCTATGACAAGAAACCTCCTCTCAGCATTTTCCCTGTAAAACCCCTTAATAATCCCATATTTTTCAGTTAGATCATTCTTCTAAGTTCCAGTGAGTAGAGTCCCAACCTGTTTAGCATTTGCTATTTAGACAATCCCTGCTCACTGGGGATTAGTCTAGTAGACCTTCTCTCAATGAAATTTCCCCAAACAAAGGGACCAAAACTGCCCACATTAGTCGAGACTGGTAGAAGTTTTTAAAAGAATGATGGATATGGATAGAGTTAATGCTAGTTGTCTTTTCCCAAGGGTGGGCATTTCAAGACATGGGGGCACATTTTTAAAGTGAGAGCAAAGAGATTTTAAAAAGATGAGGAACTTTCTTTGTGCATAGGGTGGTTTGCATGTGGAATGAACTTCCTGAGAAAAGGGAGGATGTGGGTACAATTATAAGATTTAAAAGACATTTGGAAAAGTACATGAGTGGGAAAGGGTTGGAGGGCTGTGGGCCAGGAGCCGGTAGGTGGAACTAGTTTAGTTTGGGATAATGTTCGGCTACGCTTTGTGGGACCGGAGGGTCTGTTTCCGTGTTGTATGACTCTATGTGGTCTCACCAGTAAGTCTTCCCTACTCTTACACTCCAATCTCCTTGAAATAAGGGTCTATGAATGTTATCAAGATGCTAGTGCGTCCCTGAGGCAATGGCAAAATGAAGATACAACACTGCCCGTGCTTCCATCAGGGCTATAGTTGAACAATCATAACTCAACCACTTCAAGATGAGTTGGAAGCTCCAGTGGGGCATTGTAGTAAAGATCAGAAATGGGGCACTATGCCTTTCTCAAGTGCAGTTGACAAACAGGGTGTGGACTGTCGGCAGAGGAAATAGGGGATCAGCAGTAATCTTCTGAGAGTGAAGATAAAGACAAGGACATTGAACAGGGTGAACATAGATGAGAGCAGACATACCTACATTAGAGGGTAATGCACTGTCAGACAAGAAAACAGAAAGAACTGAATTGCAACACATGTCTGGGATGAATAAACTGGGTTTAGACTTCCTCATGTATAATTGTTTTTGGTTATATGGTAGCAACCATGGTTCGGGAAAAATATATGTGGACCAAGTTATTTTTGTAATCATCATCCAACATTACTGTTGTTGAGTAAATGTGTTCTTAATCATATTAATGTATGCTTGGTGAAGGTAAAGGTAAATTCCACATAGTCTGAGTAGAGCATGGGTCGTTCTCATTACAGAGAGATGTGTATGCTCAGTTTGTACTGTCTAGTATCTCCACATCATAGACCCTTCAAACTGTTGAGGAGATAGCAGCAGTCAGTGAAAAAGGGACACTAACATAGCTTGCTGCTAACGTTCGGTGGTTTTATAGCCTGTAGTCAAAATATGTAATTCAGTGTAATGTCATCTCTCACAATAGGAAATTAAGAGCATTCCTGAGGCATTTTATAAGAATGATCCCAGGAATGAAAGGCTTGTCACTTGTGGACCGGTTGAGGATTCTGGGTCTGGACGCAATGGAGTTCAGAAGAGTGAGGGAGATCTGATTGAAACTTACAGAATACTGAGACCCCGTGGTAGACTGGATATGGAAAGGTGTTTCCACAAGCAGGAGAGATGAGAACCAGAGGACATATCACCTTTTCATTCTGAGGCTGTTCTAAAGCTGAGAGAAGCTACAGACCAGTAAGCCTGACATTTGTTAGCGGGCAAGTTGTTAGAGGGAATCCTGACGGACAGGATTTATATGTATTTGGAAAGGTGAGGACTGAGTAGGAATAGTCAACATGGCTTTGTGTGTGGGAAATCATGTCTCACTAACTTGACTGTGTTGGTTCAGAGAAGTAACAAAGAGGATTGATGAGGGCAGAGCGGTAGACGCATTCCATGTGGACTTCAGTGTGGCGTTCGACAAGGATCCCCTTGGTAGACTGGTTAGCAAGGTTAGATCTCATGGAGGACAAGCAGAACTAGCCACTTGGATACAGAACTGACTTTGAAGGTAAAAGACAGAAGGCGGTGGCGGAGAGTTGCTTTTCAGACTCGAGGCCTGTGACAGTGGTGTGCCACAAGGATCGGTGCTGGGTGCACTGCTTTTCATCATTTATATAATGATTTGGATGTGAACATAGGGGAGACAGTTAGTAAGTTTACAGATGACACCAAAACTGGAGGTGCAGTGGATGGCAAAGAAGGTTATCTCGGAGTACAACAGGATCTTGATGAGATGGGCCAATGGGCTGAGGAGTGGTGCGTGTATGGAATGAGCTGCCAGAGGAAGTGGTGGAGGCTGGTAGAATTACAGCATTTAAAGGGCATCCGGATTGGTATATGACGAGGAAAGGTGCAGAGGGATATGGGTCAAGTGCGGGCAATTGAGTCAAGATTAGGTTAGGAGAACTGGTCAGCACAGACGAGTTGGATTGATGGGACTGATCTGTAACCCCCTCCACCCAGTACATTCCTCCCTATCTCTGTATCCACATCCAGCCCTGACACCTTCCCTATTTCCAGAACCTCCTCCACCCCCTGCACCCCACCCTATCTCTGAAACCTCCTCCAGTCCCAATAACCCTCTCTTAGCTGTAACATCAATGCTCATTATCACTCCATGATGTCAGCCCTCCTGCGATCCCAGCCTCTTGACCATCCCCTAATTCCATCACTCCACCGGCCTTCAGCTGCTTGGGCCCTCCATGCTATCATCTCAAAAGACTTTGAGCAATTTGCATTTCCCTTCTCTGATGAATCCTGTCCATTTTTTCCTGGAAACAATGTTATACCTGTTGTGGATTTACTAGAGTAATTCAGGAAGGGTCCCTCAACAGCACCTTGTAATCCCAACATCAATATCACCTTGAAGACAAGGCCAACAATATGATGCAACACTACTCCTTCTGCAGTTACTCTCCACTTCACCCTTAATCCCAACTTTGAAATTAATCATCCTTCCTTCAGTTTTTCTGGGACAGAATCCTGGAACTCTCTACCATGTGACTTTGCATTTGTGGTCAGGGTTCTTAAAACACAGTGGAGTTAAAGAGGAGAGTTCCTTATCACTTATGCCGGAGAGATTAGGGGGATGGGTAACAAGGCTGTCCCAGTCAGTGATGCCCACTTCATGTGAATCCACAAACAAGTCTGTCATTGTGATGTTGCCATGGGAATGCACATTACATTCCTGTTCTGAGGGATACACCGGAACAGTAGGAAATGAGACTTGGTCAAATCAGTCAAAGAGCCAAGATGTTTCCCATCAGTGTCCCAGCGAGATGTGGACAGTTACAAGGGGAGTCAGGGTGAAACAATACCTGCTGGAGTGTGATGACCTTCATTGTTCAGCTCTCTGAATATTGGAGTTGGAATGGCGTGCTGAGGTTGGACAGGACGTTGGTAAGGCCAGTTCTGGAAGACTGTGTCCTGTTCTGCTCACGCTGCTGTAGGAAGGATATTATTAAACTGGAGACTGTTCAGAAAAGATTTCCCAGGACGTTGCCAGGAGTGCAGGGTTTGAAATATAAAAATAACTGGAGAGGCTGGGGACAGTTTACAAAGAACATTACAGCACAGGAACAGGCCCTTCAACACTCCAAGCCTGCACTGACACATTTTGCCTTCCATATTCAAACTGTCTTCACTTACAGGATCCGTATTCCCATGTTCCCTTCCTATTCATGCCTGCTGCTGGATGCTTCTTGAAAATTACAATTGTACCTGCTTCCACTGTCTGTTCTGGCAGCGTGTTCCATGAACTCGCCACCCTTTCCATGATAAACATGCTTCACTTATCTCTTTTAAACACCCCTCTGACCCCTGCACCTTGAACCTGTGTCCCCGATTAACTGACTCTTCCACCCTGAGAAAAGGCCTCATACTTTCCACCCTATCCATGCCATTCACAATCTTATAAACTTCTATAAGGTCACCCCTCAACCTCCTGCATTCTAGTGAAAACAAACCCAGTCTATCCAATCTTTGTTCACAGGTAAAATCCCCCATTCCAGGCAACGTCCTGGTAAACATTTTCTGTCCCCTCTCTAAAGGATCCACATCAGAACTGTACGTGTTTTTCACTACAGCATAGGATATTGAGGGGTGACCTTGTTGAGTTTTATAAAATCATGACAGTGATTGATAAGGTGAATGACAAGAACTTTTCCCTAGTGTGGGGGAGTTCAGACTCAGGGCCATGTTTGTAAGGTCAGAGGAAAAAGATTTAAAGATTGAGGAGCAACTCTTTTTCCCCAGAGTGGTTTGTGATGGAATGACCTTCTAGATGAAGTAATGTATGTGTGCACAGTTACAATGTTTAAAAGATGCCAGCTCTTGATGCCAGTCGTTTTTTTTTCTTGATTCTGTGCTACTGAATGCCCAAATTTCTGTGACATGCATTTCCAGAGGACTAACATGGCAAGGGGGTACACGTTGAATAGGAGGACCCTGGCAAGCACAGAAGATTAGACGGATCCTGGTTTGTATGTCCAGCCATCCGTGAAGGCAGCAGGATAGGCAGGTAAGGGAATTAAGAAGGATCAAAGCCACTGACTACATGAGCAGGGAGGTGTCATGTTGGAGCTTTATAGGATTTTGGTGAGACCACAGCTGGAGTACTGTGTGCAGTTCTGGTCACCGCATTATAGCACGGATGGGATTGTACAGGAGGGGGGGTGCGGGCAAAGGAGATCCACCAGGCTGTTGCATTAGATTGAGCATTGCATAAACCTGCAGGAGTGTTCTGCTGTGTGTGTGTGTGTGTGTGGATATGGTAACCCACCCAGCCTGCACATCCCTGGACATTATGGGCAATTCAGCATGGCCGATCCACCTAACTTGAACATTTTTGAAATCAGAGCACCTGAAGGGAACCCAAGCAGACAACATTCAAAACTCCACACAGCCACCCAAGGCTGGAATTAAAGTCTGGTTCCTGGCACTGTGCTCCTGCAATGTTAATCTCTGAACCACTCATTTTCAGACGTTTCGTCACCATACTAGGCAACATCTTCAGTGAACCTTCCAACTCAGCGAGCAAACCTACATCGAGAACCTCAACCTAAACTACAAACCTTCTCAAACCCTGCTGATATTTTACTGTCATGTATATCGAGTTACAGTAAAAAATGTTGTCTTATGTGCTTTACAGACAGATATCGATAGGTTAAGCTGGCAAAAATGTTGGCAAATGGAGTGCAATGTTGGGAAAATGTGAAGTTGTTCATTTGGAAGGGAAATCAAAAGAATAGAATATTATTTAAATGGAGAAAGCTTCAGAAAGCTGCAACACAAAGGGATTTGGGGGAACTAGTGAATGAAACATGGAAAGCTTGCACACGGGGGCAGCAGGTAATTGGGAAGACAATTGGAATTTTGGATGAAAACAGAAATTTCTGGAGAGACTCAGCAGGTCGGGTAGCATTCGTGGAGAGAAAACAGAGTCAATGTTTTGAGTCTGGTGACCTTTCTTCAGAACTGAAGTGGAATGTTTGCCCTTATTTGAAGGGGGTTGGAGTATAAAAGTCAGGAAATCTTACTGCAACTGTGCAAGGTGCTTGTGAGAGCACATCCGGAGTACTGTGAGCACTTCTGGTCACCTTATTTAAGAAAACATGTTGTTTCATGGGAGGAAGTTAAGAGAATGTTCAGGGGTATAGCCCCAGGATGGAGGGATTGTCTTAAACAAAACCTAAACAGGATTCTACTCACTGGAGTTTAGAAGAATGAGAGGTGACCTCATTGAAATGGACAGGATTAAGGGGCTTGACAGGATAAATGCTGAAAGGATGTTTCTCCTCATGGGAGAGTCCAGGACCAGGGTGGGTATTGTCTCAGAATAAAGGGGCACCAGTTTATGACTGAGATGAGGTGGAATTTCCTCTCTTAGAAGATTGTGAATCTTTGGAATTCCTTGTATATATTTAAGGCTCAGATGGATAGATTCTTGGTCAGTGGGGAATTAAGGGTTACGGGGATAGGGCAAGAACATAGATGTGAGGAATGTTGAATCAGCCATGATTCCAGTGGAGCTGGCTTGAGGGACTAAATGGCTGACTCCTGTCCCGACTTGTTAATGGTCTAACATTTACTGATGAACCTATTCAAAGATGTTATCGCACAACTCTGGAGCAGAAGCGACTTGAACCTGGGTCTCCGAGGCTCACACCGCATGGATCCTAGTTTAATTTATATCATGCACTTGACATTGATGCTGGTAGTTATAGCTGCAATTCGCACCAACCTGCCTTAGATCAAATTAATGAAGCGAAGCCACTGCAGGTTTTCAAAAGGTAAGTCTCCAACCTCGCATCATGCATTGATGAAGCAGCTGAGAATTTGAATGCAGAGAATGTTGTCTGAACTGGATTCAATGAAGTGTTTCACTAGGCACTAGATCAAAATGGCTGGACAACAAAATTGACAACACAAGCCCTGATGCATGGATTTTGTTTTGGACGAGAGGTTGGTCGGTTGGTAGGTGGGAATGATCCACACAGCTGGGACATATAAACATCAAGACCCGGAGCAGGAGAAGATGATTTGGCCCTACCTGAGGCCCACCATACTGTATGATCATGGCTAATCCTCTATCTCAATGCCATACCTCCACTTTCTCCCCATGCCTTTGATGCTTTTGAAACCTAAATATTTGTTAGTCACATTCTTGGATATATTCAATTACTCAAACTCCACAGCTTTCTGTGGTACAGAATTCCATAACTTCACTAACCTGTAAGTTAAGAAATGTTTCCGCATCTCAGCCCTAAATAGACGACTGCTTTTATTCAATATGTCAGTGATATCAATCTTGGAGGATGTGGCAAAATGCCCATATTCGGGGCAATGATAAACCTGGAGGATTGGCAAATGGCGAGGATGATGTAAATTGTCCAGAGTCACCACAATGAACAGACAGCATCCAGTCAGAGGTGAATACAGAAGAGTGTAAGGTGATATGTTTTGGGAGAAGGATGTGGTGAGGTAATAGAAATGTAATGGCACAATCGTAAAGAGTGCGCAGGATTAGAGGGATCTGGCGATAAACATTCATCAATATTAGAAGATGGAGGAGGCCATAAGAGGGTAGAAAAGCAGAAGGCTTCATAAATAGAGGCATTGATGCCAATAAATGGTTGAGTTATGGTGCATGTCAAATTGGTTTAGCCCCAGTTGGATTGTTGTGGTCATTTCCGGTGACTTTAAAACGATGTGAGGGCCCTCAGGTCAGGGAGAAGGGGAGATTTCGCAGAATGGTGCCAGGGTTTAAGTTGGATGGCTCAGTTGGAAAGGTCAACGATGCTCCCATTGGAACAAAGGGGAGTGGGGTGAGGTTTATTCAATGGGTATAGGGTGAGCACTCGGTAATGAAGTCAAGGAGATATACTTCACTGTTCACCGATTGTACAAATGCAATGGAATGCAGATGTAAGATTTTGGGTTAGAGGCATGGTGAGGATAACTGAGGAATTGAAACGCAAATGAAACCTAAACTACATTTGTATGAGATGATGGCCAGTTCCGATGTAAGTTGGATTTTAAAAAAAAGAGTTCTTTGTATGTATGCTCCCATACATACAAAGAACAAGAGTAGGCCGTTGGCCCTTTTGATCTTGTTCCACCATCCACATTCCTGCATACCATCGATAATCTATCCTCCCCTTGGTAACCAAGGATCCATATCTCCCATGCATGATACCACAAGGACCGAGGATAAAAGATATCTTTTGACACAATGTGAATAAAGTGTCTTGTGTCTTGCGGAAGGGGTGGCATGGTGGCTCAGTGGTTAGCACTGTTGCCTCACAGTGCCAAACACCTGGGTTCGATTCCAGCCTTGGGCGACTGTCTGTGTAGAGTTTGCACATTCTCCCCATGTCTGCATGGGTTTCCTCCAGGTGCTCTGGTTTCCTGCCACAATCCCCAAAGATGTGCAGGCCAGGTAGATTTGTTGTGCGAAATTGCCCAAAGTATTCAGGTGTATTAGTCAGGAGTAAATATCGGGTAGGGTAATGAGTGTGGATGGGTTGGTCTTCAGAGGATTGGTGTGGACTTGTTGGGCCAAATGGCCTGTTTCCATACTGTAGAGAATCTAATGTGTGGTGTCCTTCACTCTGAGGGAGGAGATTTGGATTCAAGTCCTACTCCAGGAGCTGATGGCCATAGGAAAGTGTCTTCATTGCTATTGTGAGACACTCAAGGGTATCGGCCAAGTGCTGCAAAATGGGATGAGAATAGCTCGGAGCTTGTCTTTTTGACCAGTGGAGACACAATGGGCTGAAGGGCAACTTATTATTTTGGTGCTCTAAACCTCAATAACCAGAGAGCATGGAGTCATAGCATCATAAGTATGGAACAGACCCTTCAGTTCAACCTGTCTGCGCTGACCAGTCATCCCAATCTGACCTCGTCCCATTTGCCAGCCTTTGGCATATATCTTCGAGTAAAAAGTGAGGTCTGCAGATGCTGGAGATCAGAGCTGAAAATGTGTTGCTGGTTAAAGCGCTGCAGGTCAGGCAGCATCCAAGGAACAGGAAATTCGATGTTTCCGGCATAAGCCTGATGTAGGGCTTATGCCCGAATCGTCAAACTTCCTGTTCCTTGGATGCTGCCTGACCTGCTGCGCTTTAACCAGCAACACATTTTCAGCTTTGGCACATATCTCTCTAACCTATTCCTATTCATGTCCACATCTAGATGCCTTTTAATTATTGTCATTGTACCAGCCGCCTCCACCACCTCTTGGTAGCTCATTCCAGGCACACATCATCCACTGCATGAAAAACTAATCCCTCAGGTCTTTCCCCTCTCACCTTAAACCTATGCTTCTAGTTTTGGACTCCCCCCGCACCCCCTCCCCCCCCCCCCACCCCCTACCCTTGGGAAAAGACCTTTGGCTATACAAACAACGTGGAAGGGATCAAAATGGGGCAAGAACAGAAAAGGAGGTCAGCTAAACAATTCTGAGCAGCAACAGAAAAGTGCAGCCAAGCACGTATGTAAGCTAGCTAGCTTACTGAAACTGGCTCCAGTTAAGTGAGAAGGCAGGAAGACCGAAACAACACTCAACAGGTTATGTAGACGTTTAAGGTCAATGATCTAATGCTAAACATCATGTACCTAGATCAGGGTCTGATTGATCAGTTGTGTTGCTCAGGCTTGAAATCAAAATGTAATTTGTGAAAAGGGAACGCTGAATTGTGTGTAAAAGTGTGATTGCAACTGCCTGTTTCAGACTCTCCAGGTAAGGGTGGGCTTTGACCCGGCTGGTTGAGACTTCTTGCATGTATGTGATAAAGGAAGCTGTGTGAAATGTACTATCATCCGGCTGATCATTTCAACATCTATCCATGCCCCTCCTGATTTTATGAACTTCTGTGAGGACACCCCTCAGTAGCCGACACTCCAGGAAAAATAGCCCCAGCCTATTCAATCTCTTACTGTAGCTCAACCGCTCCAATCTCGGCAACATCCTGGTAAATCTTTTCTTCACCCTCTCAAGTTTAACAATATCCTTTCTTTCGAAGGGCGACCAGAATTGTATGCAGTATTTTAAAAGTGGCCTCACCAATGTCCTCTACAGACAATAGATCACACTTGGTAATGGCAAAGGCATATCAGAGATAGTCAAAGATACTCCTACTTATAGACAATAGGTGCTGGAGTAGGCCATTCGGCCCTTCGCGCCAGCACCACCATTCATTATAATCATGGCTGATCATCCACAATCAGTATCCTGTTCCTGCCTTATCCCCATAACCCGTGATTCCACTATCTTTCAGAGCTCTATCCATCTCTGTTACAGCTGCAACATCACATCCCAACTCCTATACTCAATGCACTGACCAATGAAGGTAAAGGTATCAAACACATACTTCACCACACTGTCTATCTGCAATGCACTTTCAAAGAACTATATCCCTGTCCTTCTCTCTAAGGCAAAAGCTCTGTGTTCAAGTCCCACTCCAGGAGTTGATGACCACAGGAAAGTGTCTCCATTGCACTGGTGAGGCATGAAAGGCGATGTTCCCAGTGCTGGAAAATGAGACTGGAGAAGAAGGAGCCTGTTTTGCCAGCACAGACTCGATGGGCTGAAGGATCTATTTTTCTGGTGCTCTCAACCTTTATGACCAGAGAGCACAGCTTGAAGTGCATTTTTGGAGCCAGATCCACTGGGAGAGTTTGAGGATGAGTTTTATATTTGCTCAGCGAATGAGCATTGGGAGATGGTTTGGGAGGCAGGGATATGGGGAAATAGGCAGGTGACTGGCACTAGGCAATAGGAGTGCGAAAGGTCTGAGGGGCTGAATGGCCTTGTTCTGCACTGTAAGGTGAGTAACTGAGAGAAGGAGTGTGCATGGATCTTGCTGGAGCTGGGGGCGAGGAGACTGCAGAGGAGTTGGGGAGGGGAAATGTCATAGGCGAAGTTGAAAAGCTATCATTTCTACTTTCTTGTTTTCTCACTCTCTCTTGCGCTTGTCTTTTAGAAACGTTGGCAATACCACCACGATACCCTCGACCAAGTCGTCTTGACAGTGCAACTGAAAGACCAGCCGAACATCAGCACCTCCATCTTCGTGGGCAGTGCCTACTTCATGGCCACCAGAGAGTTTGTCGGCCATGTGTTTGCCAGTGCTGAGATCCAGGCCTTCCTCAAGTAGTCGGAGGACACCTACAGCCCGGACGAGCATGTGTGGGCTACCCTGCACAGAATGCCCAAGGTACCCGGCTCTATCCCGTACACCCAAGAGGCCACCAGGACACTTGGCTGGGCAGTAAAGTGGTCCTTTGAGGCTGGTGACGTTGCGAGGGGTGCCCTATACCCTCTCTGCACGGGAAGGTATTGCTACTTGGTTTGTATGTATGGGGCAGGAGATCTACAGTGGGTGGTCCGTCAGAGATGTTACTTTGCAAATAAGTTTGAACCCAACATGGACAACACGGCAGTACAGTGCATGGAGGAATATCTCCGAAACAGGACACTTGATAAAACCAGGGCTGGGTTGGAGGTTGGGACAGAGTAAACCTCGGTGATGGTTGTAGCGGTGGTGGGTGAGACATTGGAAACACTGCGAGACTGGGCACTGTGAAACTGGGCACTGTGAGACTATACTATAACACTGGCTCTTGCGGAGGCCAGGCACTGTGAAACTGCATGCTGCAACATGGCCACTGTAGCACTAGGCAGTGTGAGGCTGGGCACTATAGTGTTGGGCACTGTGGAGATTGGATACTTTAATACTATCCACTGTAACACTGGGCACTGTGAGACTTAGCACTGTAACATTAGTTACTGTGAGAGTCAAAATGTGCGGTGCTGGAAAAGCACGGCAGGTCAGGCAGCATCCGAGGAACAGGAGAATCAATGTTTCAGGTATAAGCCCTTCATCAGGAATGTGGGGGAATAAGGGCGTTGCGAGATAAATAGAGTGAGGGTGGGGCTTTTGGGGAAGGTAGCTGGGAAGGTGCTCGGTAAGTCCAGTTGGATGGGTGATTGTGATTGGTCAGTGGGGAAGGTCGAACATATAGTGAGGAAGGAAGATGGACAGGTCAAGAGGAGAGAGCCGACTTGGAGAGGTGGATCTGGGATGAGGTGGGTGGAGAGGAGAGATTTGGAAACTAGTGACGTCAAAGTTGATGCCAAGTGGTTGAGGGTCCCAAGGCAGAAGATGAGGTGCTCTTCCTCCAGTCTTCAGCTAGCTTGGATTTGGTGAGGCAGGAAATGTCATTGTGGAGTGGGAAAGGGAGTTGAAGTGGTTGGCCACAGGTCGATGGGGTTATTTGTGCCCAGTCTCACCAGGGACACATCCACCAATACTCAACACTGCACTAGTGAGCACTGCATTACTGGAACATTGCACGAGTGGGCACTGTACAGCTGGACACTGCAAGACCGGTATTGTGACCATCATTTTTTTTTTATTTTTCTCATTTTGGTTTGGAACTGTGAGTCCAAATTGAGAATTGAACTCTGAACAGTGGCTAGTTCTTCTTTAAAAAAAAACTGGAGAGACAAAAGACTGATGTTTGCTGTTAGGATCTGGCCAGGAAAGATAATGCAGGTGAATTACTGCTCTCTGAACACAGCAGACAATTCAGCACTGAGATGTAGTTCTGCTCAGGGACTGACAGCTGGATGGATATTGAATGGGTCAGTCAGTAAGAGGAATGCTGCCTGGCAGGTAACCACAGAGAATGGGGAGAGAGAACGCAAAAACCATGAGTGATCTCGCTCTGACTGGATTTTGGGCTGGGAGGAAGTGCTTCTTTGGAAGTTGCTGGACTGGTCTGGTCTTCCTTTTTGGTTTTGCTTTGTCTAGTTATTTCCCCAGTTGTTAACTTGTTAAAAGGTCTGAGATGAGAATGTGAGTCTTCAGGAATGAGTATTAGTCTCCACAGGTCTTCAGAATTTGTTCGCATTGACTGGTGACTTTAAGTTCAAACAGGGTGTACAGTTCTTGTGCCTGTAATGCAACCCAGTATCAAAGGATTTCATGATGGCCTACTATTTATCATTAAAATTGTTATCAACTGGCAAATTAAAATTGGAAACAAGTTTATCTCTTAACTGTCTGCTGGTGTGCAAATTGGGGGGGTGCATGGGTTTATGATCATATGTGTTCTGCCAAAGTGACATAAACAGAAATTAACAATTTATTAAGTTATAAACTTGATATCCAAGATCTGTAATTTGTAAATTCTGGTTAGGAACAATTGAAAGATTTTCAGGGCCATTGAATAGTTGAACGTCACTGTGTTGCAAATCCAGTGATCGGGAGGCTGGTTTTGGTTGAGCTTCATTTTCCTGTGTCACTCCGGGCACCGTACCTCCAGGCACAATAACTCTGGATATTGTCACTCCCTGTATGACACTGTCAGTCTGGACACCGTACCTCCAGTCACAATAACTCTGGATATTGTCACTCCCTGTATGGCACTGTCAGTCCGGACACTCCAACGCTTGACACTGTCACTCCGGTTACAACACTGTCACTCTGGACACTATCACTAGATACTGTGAGATCAGACTATGACACTGGACAGTGTAATGCTGGACATTGCGGTGTCAGATGTTTTAACAATAGACACTAACAACGGAAATAGTGACACTGGATATCATTTGGATGCAGATAGAAATGAAAACAGTCAAAAAGAAAACAAATGAGATAGAATCTACTTGTAGAAATGGGAACTAAATGGGACCGAGTGAGAATGACTATGGCTGTCTAATGAACAGAAATCAGAACACTGCAATGATGTCCACATCTAACGGAGGGTCTCGGGGTGGTTTGTATAAAGAATACCAGATATGCGGGAGTGAGTTTCAGACTGGAATCTAATCGAGGGGTTCAGGGTGGTTTCTGTACAAATGACGGAAGCTGACCTATGTGTGTGAATGGCCCGTGTTAGTCTAACATCCAGGGATTGTTTAATGGACCTTGCTTCATACTTCAAGGACTCAGACATCTCCATTTTATCCGTCTCCCACCAAAATTGAAGCTATACAAAGAGAAATGTTGCCTCTGTAATGCCATATGTAATGCCATCTGTATACATCCAGGGCAGGAACAATCCTGGGATTGATAAGAGTAAATCTCCCTCCACTCCATCCTCATCAAACACTCCCAGGACAGGGACAGAATGGTGTTCGGTACAGAGGAAGAACTCATCTCGATATTATTCCCATCATTGTTCCTTTGGCCATGGGTTTGAAATACGATCCCCACACGGTCATTGACTATAGATCTGTCTCTGAATTTAGTTTCATCATTTAGGGATGTATTCAGCCCAGTGAGCCCTCACAGCTCTCTCTCCCTCATAGGCATAGACATTGTGTCTGTCTCTCCTCTTCTGTCTCCTTATTTCTCTCCCTGTGTGTGTCTCTCTCTCTCTCCCTCTCTCTCTTTGCCTCTCACTTCTCTGCCTCCCTCCCTCATCTCTGCTTTCTGTGGGTTTCTGTGGGTCCGTGACACCATTGCGATGTTAAGAGAGAGTGTACCATGAATGTCACGGTGTTTGCTGTGCCCTAGAGGTTGGAAGACTAGCTGGTGGGCAGTAAACAAGGTCATTTCCAGCTTGGTGAGCCAGTACCACCCCAGCCTCAAATTTACCTGGACCATCTCAGACTCCTCCCTCCCCTTCCTCGACCTCTCCATTTCTATCTCGGGCGACCGACTCAACACAGATTCCACCTCCTCCCTCCCTGCCTCCTGTATAAACGCTATCCCATATTCCCAATTCCTTTGCCTCCGCCGCATCGGATCCCAGGAGGACCAATTCCACTTTCGAACTGCCCAAATGGCCTCCTTTTTCAAAGACCGCAATTTCCCCTTGGATGTGGTCGACGATGCTCTCCACCGCATCTCCTCCATTTCCCGCACCTCCGCCCTTGAACCCTGCCTTTCCAATTGCCACGAGGAGAGAACCCCACTGGTCCTCACCTTCCACCCTACCAACCTTCGGATACATTGTACCATCCTCCGTTATTTCCGCCACCTCCAAACAGACCCCACCACCAGGGATATATTTCCCTCCCGACCCCTATCAGCTTTCCACAGAGACCACTCCCTCCGCGACTCCCTCGTCAGGTCCACACCCCCCACCAGCCCAACTTCCACTCCCAGACTTTCCCCTGCAACCACAAGAAGTGCAAAACTTGCGCCCACTCCTCCCCCCTCACCTCCCTCCAAGGCCCCAATGGATCCTTCCATATCCATTGCAAATTCACCTGCATCTCCACACACATCATTTACTGTATCCGCTGCACCCGATGTGGTCTTCTCTACATGGGGGAGACAGGCCGCCTACTTGCGGAATGTTTCATGGAACACCGCTGGGACACCCGCACCAACCAACCCAACCACCCCGTGACTGAACACTTGAAGTCCCCCTCCCACTCCACGAAGGACATGCAGGTCCTTGGCCTCCTCCATTGCCAGACCTTGGCCACATGACGCCTGGAGGAAGAGCGCCTCATTTTTCGCCTAGGAACCCTCCAACCACACGGAATGAATGTAGATTTCTCCTGCTTCATTTCCCTGCCCGCACCTTATCTCAGTCCCAACCCCCGGATTCAGCACCGCCCTCTTGACCTGCAATCTTCTTCCTGACCTCTCCGGCCTATCACCCTCACCTTCACCTCCTTCCACCTATTGTATTCCCAGTGCCCCTCCCCCAAATTCACCCCCACCTTTTATCTCAGCCCGCTTGGCACACCAGCCTCATTCCTGAGCGAGGGACTATGCCTGAAACTTCGGTTCTTCTGCTCCTGAGATGCTGCCTGGCCTGCTGCACTTTTCCAGCGCCACACTTTTCTACACTGGTCTCCAGCATCTGCAGTCCTCACTTTCTCCGAGTTAGTACCAAGTGAGGCTGCCTGAAGGGTCACTGCTAAAGACACAGGCACTTACAATTGATAGCAATGAGTAGCTGAAGGGAACAAATGTAATGTTTCCAAGTTCACTGAAAAGTGGGTGGGAGAGAAAGCTGTGGGGACGACCGAGGATATGGGCAACTTCACTGAGTGAGAAAGGAATTAGCAGATGGAATATAATGTGCAGCAGATATTTCCAAGCTAACTTAGTGACTGATTAAAATTCCCATTCCTTGCCCAGTCCATCCTTCTATACCCAAAGGTGATTTGTCCCTGTGGGACAGCAGTGTAGGTCAAACTGCGGGATATGAAGTGTTCCCAGTCTGAGCTACAACATGAGGAGCACAAGGATTGAGATGATTATTCTGTTGTGGAAGTTGAATGAGTTTTGGAAACAGGGTCCCTGTGATTGACAACACTATGAACCTGGCAGCATCCAGAACCCAAGTAAGGCGTCAGAGAAATCACAGTTGGAAGTGGGAAGGGACTGGGCAAGGGCAGAAAAAAATAGAGTCAATGTTCTGGGGACATGAGTTTGAATCCTACCGTGGCAGATGGTGGGAATTGAACTCAATTTCAGGGGAAAAGGAAGGAGTCTTCCCCATTACAACATTGTTGTGAAAACCCGTCTGATACACTAATGAGCTTTAGGTAAGGAAATTTGCCATTTGACCTGGTCTGGCTTACATGTGACTCCCGAACCACAGCAATGTGCTTGACCTTTAACTACCCTCTAGGCAACTGGGGATGGACAATAATGTCGGCCCAACCAATGATGTTCCCATTTGTGAACAAGTTTAAATGAAATTCTCCAGCTCTGGAAACCTCCTGGTAATCTTCCTGTGCCAATTATCCAAGATTGATGAATTCTTTGGCAATGCAGTTCAGTTCAGTTCCCAGTTCAACTTTTAGCTCAATTGACAGGTTTTGTGTAGCTCTAATTTTTAATGTTTGCTTTAATGATTAATAGCATTAGGTACTTATCTGTGATCATCATCTCAACTTGTCAAAGATCATAGAATCCCTAATTGTAGAAAGAGACCATTTGGCCCATTGAGTTTGCAGCGACCCTCCACAACCCAGGGCTTGGTCATGACACGGGCTGCTTCAGGCACAGCCAACTCCATTTTCACCTGTAGCTCCATGATTCGCCTGTCTTTCTCCCTGCCTCACAATTATTCATCCCTTTGTCTGCCAGACTGCTCTTCTCTCTCTCTTTCTGGGCTCCATCTATTGGAGGAGCGGGACACAAGTAAGTTGTTCTCTCTCACTGGTTCCCTTCATGAGAGTTTCAGGTCTAGTCTGGTTGACCATATCCTCACGAAGTGACGAATTTGGTCCCTCATGTTGCTGCTGCGAATCTGATGCTCCCCAGTCAGAATCTGTTCTCAGTCCTTGCCATTTGAAGCATGTCTTTGAGGTGGTGTTTAAAGGGCAATCAACATTTAGGAGTGAAGTGATGTAACAATCAGCAAAATCAACCTTGACCATGTCTGTCCTGCTACCAGTTGTTAGGAAGAAGTACTTTACTGTTTTCATTGTGTGTGTTGCCAATTTCAATGTCGAAGCTGAAACCGATTAGCATTCCTGTTTTCGTTCCTCACTCATGTCTGAAAAATACATCTTTAACCATGCATTATATATCAGTCAGAACTATTTAATGTCTTCTGAAAACACTCCTGGGCCAGACCAGGTAAAATTCCCAGATTCCCTTTGGTGAAGGACATGAGTGAAGCAGATGTGTATTTACAGCAATTGGTGTTAGTTTCATAGTTCCATTGCAGAACCTAACTTTCAATTCCAAATGGATTAATTATTTGAGATTAAATTCTGCCAATTGCTGGTATTTGTATCGCAGAGAGAATGCAGGGCTGGTGTCTAAGTATTTGTGTGATCAAAGGATCAAGAAATTGCCAGCTATTTGGACTTGATATTACAGTGTGGTGTATTTCTCTCACCTCTATAAAGGATAAAGCAAAACACATGAGACATTACATTGACTCAAGAAAAGCAATTCCTGGAATTCTGAAATAAAATGGGGATGATGTGGAGTCTTCCTTGTTTCAACAAGATTCAGTGGAAAATTTCAGTAGCAGCTGGTGAGCGTTGGGGTGTGGGTGATAGTCACTGTCAAGCAGAGGGAGATGGAGCTGTGATTGTAAAACCTTCACAGAGTCCTAGAGGTCTACAGCATGGAAACAGGCCTTGCGGCCCAATTTGACGATGCCACTCAGTTTTCACTGTTAAATAGTCCCATTTGCCTGAGTTGGCCCATATACCCACCGCTTCACCTCTCCCACCACATCCCCACCCCCCCCCCCCACCCTCCAACAACCCCAGTTGTCCCTCACTCCCAGAGAATATGGATAAAGGGGACTCAGTAATAGCAGTGCCACTGAGTTTCATGTTAAAATGGTGAAACTTAACAATAAGTCTCGAAACAGAAAGTAATCCTTGATGTCGAGGAAACAGCAGTAATGAGGTGAGGCAAGGAGATGTAATGCACATGGACAGGACAAACAAGACAAGGAAATACACGATGAACAACAGGACCCTGGGAAGCATTGACAATCGATTTGGGGTGAATGTACACCAGTCTCTGAAGGTAGAAAAAGAATGGCTTTTATTAGCCTGACATCTTGTTTCTGTCCTTGGGATTTTTACTTGCGATCTCTTCCTCCCTTGAACTCTCTTTCTCTCATTCCCTCCCTCTGACTGTCACTATCTCATTCTCTGACTGTTGGTTCTTCTCTTTTTCTCTCAATGCATTTTCTCTCCCTCTTTCTTCCTGGCCCCTCTGCTCTGTCCCAGTGGCAGGGAAGGGGGATTGGGAAGATTTGGACTTAGTGCCACAAGTTGCTGTACAGTTAATGCAGTAGGATACACATTTCCCATGTCTCTCCTGGGTTTTACCCTCACTGTTGTCTAAACCGGGCCAGGGGGTGGAGGGATGAGTGGAAGGGGCATTAAGTACCTTTCTCATTGAGTGTGTGATCGGTTGGCTGCAGACTGGAATCTTGCTGTGCATTAAAGCAGTCAGTCAAAAGATCAGTTAGTCTCTGAACATACTCACTATGTTCTTTAGCTCAGGGATTGTGAGTCTGTGAGGGGAGGCAGAGTAGCCATGCCCTGAGTTCTTGAGCAGAGGAATGGGAAGCAAGGAGGTGGTGAGAGAGAGAGCCAGGGAGAAGAAGTGTTGGATGGGCCTTGAGGGGGGAAGTGGCTGTTGTAGGAGAGAGAGAGATGGAAGGGTGAGAGGACAAAGAGGCAGAGTATGAGACAGGGCGGAAGAGCGGTCTCCCCAGGTAGGGGAGTAACAATGCCATTCAGGGCAAGGCCTGAGGAGCTGGACAGCACTAGGATCATTTAATGGGGAGTGTGAGTGGAGGATGGGGGATTGTTGGTGGTTGTGGTGGTAGGGAGGCATGATGGGCTGAAAGGATTATCTGTGTGATGTGAAGCTTCCTTAATTCTGGGACTGGGATCTTGCTGTGCACAAAAGGAGTCAGTTACAGGCCAGTTAGTCCAGGCAAACTCATTAATCTCTGCGCCAGGGAGTGGGGCTCAGCATGATATGGGGGACAGCAAAATATTTGTGAGGGTACACATTTGGTGAGGAGTATATTTGGGTGGGTAAAATAATTGGGGAAGGGCAAACATTTGGGAGGGGACTAAAATGGGAACAGAATAGGGGGATGCAATATTGTGTGGGCACTTTCAGATCTAAGAGAAAAAGACAGGGTGAGAGAGAGAATCAGAGAGAAAGAGACAGAGATGGTAAGTGACAGAGAGAAGAGAGGAAGAGTGGGGATGAAGAAACAGGAACAGAGAGAGAACAGAGAGATCGAGGAGGAGAGCAAGTGAAGAACAGTGACAGAGAGAGCGAGAGAATCTCAGAGAGGGAGAGAGAGAAGGGCAGAGGGAGAGATAGGGAAGAGAGAGAAAGAAAGATGGAGACATGAGAGAAAGAGAAGGACAGTGAGAGGGAGATAGAAAGAGGGAGGCAGACAAAAGGACACAGAGAGAGAGAAAAGAGGAAAAGTCAGACAGGGACAAACAGAAGTTAAGACATGGACAGACTGAATATTTCAGTTAGTCCCAGCTCTCTTGATGGTTTCTCATATTCCCTCTCTCCCATGAGGTTTGCTTCAGCCTGGGAATGTATCAGTGTGTTGTATATTTGTGAGTAATCTTTGTGTCTGTGTCTCTGTCCAATGAAGTATCTTTGGTTTTGGGGGTTAATTCCCTCTTTCTCTCTCTTGTGTTTAAAATGATACCCTCTGCTGAACACCCCATGCCACTGCACAAGCATCAACAACATTTCCTTTGAGTGAACCTTTTTGGAATTGAAGTAACAGGTTGTTATTCCATCAAAAAGTCTGATCCACTGCATTACTCCCTTGATGTAAAACATGACATATACAATGTACTGGGGGAATGTTCAGCTCAGTGTTGTTGTTACTGCAAACATTTATAAACTTTCAACAACAAGTCCTTTCAATATTACCTTACTCCCACCCTGATATACTTTCCAACCATCAATAACCACAAAGCAGTCTGGGGTTATTCAGCACCTAAATGTGATCTTCAATAAATCACCTCACTTTCACACAGTGATTCAAACAACATGAAAAATGACAAATAAAAACTGAAAGAACTGTGGATGTTGTAAATCAAAAACAAAAACAAAAGTTGCTGGAAAAGCTCAGCAGGTCTGGCAGCATTGGTGGAGAGAAATCAGAGGTAATGTTTCAATTAGCCATCCCCAACCAGCAAAGGGTCTAGTCATGAACAACTACCCATAAAATGAACACGGGCGAGCAGTCATTCCCACTCACCTCCTTTCCAATCACCCAGAATGCAAGGAAGATGCAATAAAAATTCTAAGAAGCAGAAGCAACTCCTGGCAAAAATGTATCCCGTCAGGGTTTATCAGGATTAAATTTAATCTGCTGTTGATCTGCCCGTTTGACCAATCTACCTATTTTTGTTTGTAGCCTAAGAATACTTTCCTCACTGCCAACCACCCAGTCAGTGTTTGTCTCACCACAAACTTACTTAGTATCCCCAACCACCCCCACCCCCCAACAACACACACACATTCACCCACATTCATGAACACACACATGCAGACATACACACACTCTTTATCATCATTTACGAATATCACAAACAATAAAAGATCCAAAATTGATCCCACTGGATACCAGTCTCCAATTACACTAAGAGCATTCTTTCAGCTTTGCCTCGGCTTCCTCTGTCTGAGTCAATTTGCTATATTTATTCTGAATTCCATGTGTTTTTACTTTAGTTGTTAGTCTCCTATGTATGGCTTTGGAACAGTTCAGTGACTCAGTGCTTAGCTCTGCTGCCTCACAGCACCAGGGCCCTGGGTTCGATTCCAGATTTGGATGACTGTCTGGAGTTTACACATTCTCCCTGTGTTTGTGCGGGTTTCCTCTGGGTGCTTGTTTTCCTCCCACAGTTCAAAAGTGTGCACGTTAGGTGAATTGGCGATGCTAAATTGCCCATAGAGACAGATGCATTAGGTAGGGGTAAAGGTAGGGGAATGGGTCTGGGCGGGTTAACCTTTGGAAGGTCAGTGTGGACTTGTTGGCCTGCATGGCCTGTTTCCATACTGTAGGGAATTGAATATTTAAAGTCTGGTTGAAGATTTGTAGCTCGGGTGTCCGTTGTTGTGGTTCTGTTCGCCGAGCTGGAAGTTTTTGCTGCAAACGTTTCGTTCCCTGGCTAGGGAACATCATCAGTGCTATTGGAGCCTCCTGTGAAGCGCTGCTTTGATGTTTCTTCCGGTATTTATAGTGGTTTGTTCTTGCCGTTTCCGGGTGTCAGTTTCAGCTGTAGTGGTTTGTATATTGGGTCCAGGTCCATGTGTCTGTTAATGGAGTTAGTGGATGAATGCCATACCTCTAGGAATTTCCTGGCTGTTCTCTGTCTGGCTTGTCCTATGATGGTAGTGTTTTCCCAGTCAAATTCATGTTCCTGGTTGTCTGAGTGTACACTCAGACAACCAGGAACATGAATTTGACTGGGAAAACACTACCATCATAGGACAAGCCAGACAGAGAACAGCCAGGAAATTCCTAGAGGTATGGCATTCATCCACTAACTCCATTAACAGACACATGGACCTGGACCCAATATACAAACCACTACAGCTGAAACAGACACCCGGAAACGGCAAGAACATCCATCAACAGACACATCGACCTGGACCCCACATACAAACTACTACAGCTGAAACTGACACCTGGAAGCGGCAAGAACAAACCACTATAAATACCGGAAGAAACATCAAAGCAGCGCTTCACAGGAGGCTCCAATAGCACTGATGATGTTCCCTAGCCAGGGAACGAAACGTTTGCAGCAAAAACTTCCAGCTCGGCGAACAGAACCACAACAACGGAATTGAATATAATCTTGTCAAAGGCTTTGCTAACATCCATATAAACTACATCAATTGCCCTACTCTCATCCAAAGACCTGGTAACTTCCTCGAAGAATTTCATCACATTGGTGATGCATTTTGTCCTTCTGACAAAACCATGCTAACAAAAAAGAAGAAAGAAAATTACAGCACAGGAACAGGCCCTTCAGCCCTCCAAGCCTCTGCTGATCCGGATCCTCGATTAAAACCCGTCGCCTATTTTCCAAGGATCTGTATCCCTCTGTCCCATTCATGTAGCTGTCTGGATACATCTTAAACAACGTTATCATGTCCATCTCTACCTCTTCTCTGCATAAAGAACTTTCCACGCATATTTACCTTAACCCTTTCCCATCTCACCTTGAACTTGTGACCCCTAGCAATTAGGTCCCCCACCCTGGGGAAAAAAAGCTTCTTGCTATCCACCCTGTCTATACCTCTCATGATATTGTCGACCCCAGTCAGGATCGTCCCCTTAAACTCCATCTTTTTAATGAAAATAATCTTATTCTACTCAACCTCTTTTAATAGTTAGCACCCTCCATACCAGGCAACATCCTGGTGAATATCCTCTGCACCGTCTCCAAAACATCCACATCCATCTGGTAATGCAGAAACCAAAACTGTATGCTGTATTCCAAATGTGGCCGAACCAAAGTCCTATACAACTATTACATGACCTGGCAAATCCTGTACTCAATACCCCATCCGATGTAGGAAAGCATGCCGTATGCCTTCTTGACCACTCTACTGACCTGCATTGCCACCTTCAGGGAAATATGGGGCCTGAACACTCAGATCTCTCTGTATGTCAATTTCCCCAGGGCTGAAGTCCAAAGATGTGCAGATTAGGTGAACTGACCTTGCTAAATTACCCATTGTGTTCGGGGATATGTAAGCAAGGTGCATTAGATAGGGGCAGTCTAGAGTAATTGGTGTAGGGGACTGGGTTGGTGTGGACCTGTTGGGCCAAATGGCCTGTTTCCACACCGTAGGGATTCTAATTTACTGTATAGTTTGCTTCAGAACTGGGTCTTCCAAAATGCATCACCTTGCATTTGCCTAGACTGAACTCCATCTGCCATTTCTCTGCCCAACTCTCCAATCTATCCATATTCTGCTGCATTCTCTGACAGTCCCCATCACTAACTGCTACTCCACCACTGGTCACAGTTCTTCATTTTGAGAAACTCCCTTCCACTATTGCTCACAGTCTCCTGTTGTCCAGCCAATTCTCTTTCCATCTAGCTAGTACACCCTGGATCCCATTCAACTTCACTTTCTCCATCAGCCTGCCTTGGGGAGCCTTATCAAACGCCTTATTGAAGTCCATGTATATGACATCTACAGCTCTTCTCTCATCAATCAACTTTGTCACTTCCTCAAATAATTCTGTTAAGTTGGTATTATCTCAGAGAATAGATAAGGGAGATCTCGTGGACGTGGGTACTTGGATTTTCAGAAATCTTTTGACAAAGTCCCACATAAAAAGTTAGTTTGCAACATCAAAGCAAATGGGATCAGGATAATATACTGAAAATGTGTTGCTGGTCAAAGCACAGCAGATCAGACAGCATCCAAGGAACAGGAAATTCGACGTTTCGGGCCAGAGCCCTTCATCAGGAATGAGGAGAATGTGCCAGGCAGGCTAAGATAAAAGGTAGGGAGGAGGGACTTGGAGGAGGGGCGATGGAGATGTGATAGGTGGAAGGAGGTCAAGGTGAGGGTGATAGGCTGGAGTGGGGTGGGGGCGGAGAGGTCAGGAAGAAGATTGCAGGTTAGGAGGGCGGTGCTGAGTTCGAGGGAACCGACTGAGACAAGGTGGGGGGAGGGGAAATGAGGAAACTGGAGAAATCTGAGTTCATCCCTTGTGGTTGGAGGGTTCCCAGGCGGAAGATGAGGCGCTCTTCCTCCAACCGTCATGTTGTTATGTTCTGCCGATGGAGAAGTCCAAGGACCTGCATGTCCTCGGTGGAGTGGGAGGGAGAGTTAAAGTGTTGAGCCACGGGGTGGTTGGGTTCCACAAATTCCACGAATTCACCTGCACCTCCACACACATCATCTATTGCATCCGCTGCACCCGATGTGGCCTCCTCTATATTGGGGAGACGGGCCGCCTACTTGCGGAACGTTTCAGGGAACACCTCTGGGATGCCCGGATCAACCAACCCAACCACCCCGTGGCTCAACACTTTAACTCTCCCTCCCACTCCACCGAGGACATGCAGGTCCTTGGACTCCTCCATCGGCAGAACATAACAACACGACAGTTGGAGGAAGAGCACCTCAATTTCCGCCTGGGAACCCTCCAACCACAAGGGGTGAACTCAGATTTCTCCAGTTTCCTCATTTCCCCTCCCCCCACCTTGTCTCAGTCGGTTCCCTCGAACTCAGCACCGCCCTCCTAACCTGCAATCTTCTTCCTGACCTCTCCGCCCCCACCCCACTCCAGCCTATCACCCTCACCTTGACCTCCTTCCCTCCTCCAAGTCCCTCCTCCCTACCTTTTATCTTAGCCTGCCTGGCACACTCTCCTCATTCCTGATGAAGGGCTCTGGCCCGAAATGTCGAATTCCTGTTCCTTGGATGCTGCCTGACCTGCTGTGCTTTGACCAGCAGCACATTTTCAGCTCTGATCTCCAGCATCTGCAGACCTCACTTTTTACTCAGGATAATATACTGACTTGAATTGAGAATTCATAGCAAACAGAACGTGTAATGTTTGGAGTGGAAGGTAATGACACTGGGTAGTATAAGGATCAATGCTTGGGTTCCAATTATTTACAATAGCCTTCGTGAGTTTTTTTTTCATTCATGCGATGTATATACTGGTATATACTCTCAGATATTTTGCTTATTTATTAATTCAATAATTAATATGACAGGATACTTCATCATTTCTTTGACTTGCAGACTGAATTTGAATTGAGTGCTTATGTAGCAATTTAAATTCACTAGTGAAACGCCAATCATTGCAAATATAAATTCTGAACTGTTGTAATGGCTCAGGTATATTCCCCGAATGTTATAAAAAAAGAATTCTATAATTCTTGCACCAACCACAGAATGATGAAAGTCTCGGATAACGACAAAAGTAAAATCACAGTCTTTCTTCTGCTTTCCATCCCTGGGTCACTGGGATTCTCTCCTTTGCTATGGCCCTTCAGTTTCTGATGGGCCCAACTTGTCATAAAAATACGTCTCAGTACTGAGCGACAGAATGAAAGTGTATGGAACCAAGGGCATTAAAACCCAATCAAAACAGTCAAATCCCACCCAACCGGCACAGAAAAATAATTCTGCTTTGGATAACAGAAACAATTGGCAATTACCTCTGTCGGTTCAGATCTATAGTAGAAGGGGATGTTTTTAAAAATAGACCAGAATGCATGGTATTCAGAGGACAACAGCTGCATTTTTCTTCGTGCAATACTGTGTATCCACGTTCTGGAAATAGATGACAATTACATCGATCAAAGGAGGAGGTAAATGTCAACCAGACAGAACAGTTTTTGGCTGAATGTATCAGAACATTGTGAACACTACACATAGTGGTGAGATCCAGGAAAGACAGGGTAAATTAATAACATTTAATCTGCCACAGAATAACCTCTGTGATTATAATAAATAGGTCTGCTGTCACCACAGCCATGAGGTAACGGCTGGTGCAGGTTGAGAGGCTGCACTTTCCTTCGGCCAGTATCATAATTCCGAGTAAACAGGTCCTTCTCCTGTTTAAGATACCATTTGAAATTCATGTCTTTGAATAAGTTATTGTCATCTGACATAATATAAACAATAGGTGCAGGAGTAGGCCATTCTGCCCTTCGAGCCAGCACCACCATTCATTATGATCATGACTGATTATCCTCAATCAGCATCCTGTTCCTACCTTATCCCCATATCCCTTGATTCCACTATCCTTAAGAGCTCTATCCAACTCTTTCTTGAATGTTTCCAGAGACTTGGCCCCCACAGCCTTCTAGGGCAGAGCATTTCACACATCCACCACTCTCTGGGTGAAGACGTTTCTCCTCAACTCTACTCTAAATGGCCTACCCCTTATTTTTAAACAGTGTCCTCTGGTTCGGGACTCACCCATCAACGGAAACATGCTTCCTGCCTCCACAGTGTCCAATCCTTTGATAATCTTATACATATCAATCAGATCCCCTCTCAGCCTTCTAAACTCAAGGGTATACAAGCCCAGTCGCTCCAAACTTTTAACGTAAGATAGTCCCGCCATTCGAGGAATTGATCTCGTGAACATACGCAGCACTCCCTCAATAGCCAGAATGTCCTTCCTCAAATTTGGAGACCAAAACTGCACACAATATTCCAGGTGCGGTCTCACCAGGGCCCTGTACAGCTGCAGAAGAACCTCTTTGCTTCTATACTCAATTCCTCTTGTTATGAAGGCCAGCAAGCTATTAGCTTTCTTCACTGCCTGCTGTACCTGCATGCTTGATGGGTCAAAATTAACTTCATTTAATTTGTCATGATAAAAGTGGGTACATCAGCTTCAGGCCAGGATGAACTGAATGGAAACAGACCAAATAAAGTATTGCTGAAAATACTTTTTAAAAATCTGTCTTTTGATTGCAAATGTACGCAATTTAATCTTTATAATGGAGCATGTTGTCCTCTAAATTCTCGATTTTACATTCTCACCTGTTTACCTGTATTCAAAATGTTCCATTTTCATCATTAATTTATTTGCTTTCTTGGACAGGTGTGAATCACATTTTGTAAAATCTCTATGAAAAAGTGTTAGCTGTTCTGTTGTGATATAAATGTTACCAGCTGGTGTGATCGTGAAAGAAATGACTGCTTTCATTGAATTAAGTGAAATGGAATGCAGGTATGAATGCCAGAAACAACAGTAAGTTTGACAATTGGGTACAATCCTGTGTCACTGTGCTGTCTAAACTTCTGGATTCTTTCTCAAAGTCCTTCTGATTATCCAACTCCGTCTCCTAGACCTATACCCTCTATACCTCTCCCTTGGGAAAAAGGCCTTGGTGATTCACCCTATCCATGCCCCTCATGATTTTATTCACCTCTATAAAGGTCACCCCCTCAGCCTCCAAAATTGCAGGAAAAATAGCCTCATCCTATTCAACTTCCCCCTACAGCTCAAACCTTCCAACCCTGGCAACAACCTCGTAAATCTTTCCTGAAACCTTTTGATTTTAACAATGTCTTTCCTATAACAGGGAGACCAGAATTGCGCACAGCATTCCAAAAGGTCTAACCAAAGTCCTGTATAGCCGCAACAGGACTTTCTAACTCTCATACTTAACACACTGAACAATAAAGGCAAGCGCACCAAAAGCCTACTTCATTACCCTGTTCTACTGCGACTTCACTTTCAAGGAACAATGAACCTGCACCCCAAGGTCTCTTTATTTGACAGCATTTCCCATTAAGTGTATTGGTCCTTTCCTGATTTGCCTTATCAAAGTGCAACACCACATACTTATCTGAATTAAACTCCATCTGCCACTCCTTGGCACATTGGCCCATATGGTGACGATTCCATTGTACTCTGACGTAACCATCTGTACTGTCCACTACACCACCAATTTTGCTGTGATTTGATTTTGATTATTATTTTATTGTCACATGCATTTTACATAAAAAATACAATAAAATCCAGTGAAAACGTTTCATTTGTCACCATGATACAGCACTATTTTGAATAATTTAAGAATAAGGAAAAATGGAAAAGATGAGCCAGCTCAACACAGTAATCAATGCCATCATCCATTTTCCATCACCGTTTCACCACCATCTGCAGTGGACCCAACCAACATTGAAGTGCTGATCCTTAGACATGTACTGCTCGACCATTGCGAGCCAAGGGCTGTGCCAAACCAACCAACGTCAGAGCTGTATTTCTCACTGGTAAACCCACCTCATCGATGTTGTCATCGTGCCTTTCCGCCACTGCTTCACTGGTGCTAGTGCTGGACCCAACCAATAATAAAATTGCCAAACCTCAGGCACGATCTTTTGCCGCTGGGTTGATCTTGCTGATGTCGTCTCCACCGATATGACAGACACTGATTTTAGGTCCTGTGCATGCTCTGGAAAAGTAAGTAGCGGCTCACTCGAGGTGTGCCCAGGGCCCACTCTTCCCTGAGTTGGACGCTTGCTGCCATTATACTGTCCAAGCTCAGGACAAGGTCAAGAAAAAAAAATAAAAAACAGAGAAGCAAAAGAAAGAAAAAGAAAAGCGGTCGGAGCAAATGAGTTCTGGCACAAGAACCGTTCTGCCATCTTAAGACGAAGCAAACTTATTGCAAACTTACTAACCATACCTTCTATATTTACATCCAAATCATTTATGTAAAATGATAAAAGGTAGTGGACCTAGCACCAAATTCTGTGGAGCACCGCTGATTAGAGGCCTCCAGTCCGATAAACTAATCTCCATCACCATCCTCTGTCTCCTACTCCAAAGCCAATTTTGTGACACCTTGGCAAACTCACCCTGAATCCCGTGTGATCTAACTTTACTAACGAGTCAACCATGCAGAACCTTGTCAAAGGCTGCACTAGAATCCAAGTAAACAACTTCTTCTGCCCTCAATCTTTTTGATTACTTCCTCAAAAAACTCAAGCAGGTTTGTGAGGTACGATGTTCCTTGCCAAAAATCCATGCTGTCTCTACTCAATCCTTCCCTCTCTAAAAGATATAAAGCCTATCTTTCAGAATCATTGCCAACAACTTACCCACCACTAAAGTTAGACCCACAGGTCTATCGTTCCCAGGTTTTTCCTCACATCCTTTCTTAAACAATAGCACAACATTAGCCAAATTCCAGTTCTTTGGTTCTTCAGCCATGCTCAGTGTTGAAGTAAACTCTCGAGACTCGGACCTTCCAAACTAATTAGTTTATTACACGATATATCATGGGAATTCACCATCCTAACTGTGGCTCGATGTTATTCCGAAGTACATCAGGATAATATAGAGAAAGGAACTGATCATTAATTACACAGTTTGGCATGCTTACAAGTTGGTACTAAATTAGAGGTTAGTCATTAAGTTCAAAACTAAAGCACTATTATGCATTCTACAAGTGGACAAATGAAATGGTTTTCATCACCTGCTCCAGTTAACACTAAGCAGAGATACCCCTAATTGGCTGAATGACCATGAGGAGGCAATAACTAGAGAAGGAAGGGGGACGAAATGGAAAGTCTATGTCAACTTGACTGGTTTTACATCCTGTGCTGATCATTCAGCAAAGGGAGGAGACACTATCTTGAGAAGGAAGATAAGGACAACCTTTCACATTACCTCATAGTAAGGAATGCATAGCCAGCAAAGTTGTGGCTGGGGACACAAAATGGAACCCTCAGCCGAATCAGGAAAATGGCTTCTGGGCAAATAATGTTAACTCTTCCCCAACAAATATTTCTACTACATGCCCCACAATTTCCTACCCACTTCCCACAACATCCTGGGACACATATAATCAGGTACTGGAGAGTTATCTATCTTTATGTTTTCAAATAACTTCAGTTCTTCCTCTTCTGTAATGTGAACTGTTTTCAAAATATCAATATTTATTTCCCTGAGTTCTCTAGACCGCATTTCTTTTTCAACAGTAATAATTGATGTGAAATATTCAGTTAGCATCTCTCCCACCTCCTGAGGTTCAACACAAAGACAACATTGTTGATCTTTAAAGGGTCCTAATCTCTCTCTCTCATTGCTATCCTGTTCTTCAAGTGTTTATAGAATGTTTTTTGGGTTATCTTAAATCTTACTTGCCAAGGCTATCTAATTTTGCATTTTTGCCTTTCTGATTTGCTTTTTAATTATGTTCCTACCCTCTTTATACCCTTCAACTAACAGGACCATATGCTTCTGAACTCTCATTATCACACTTTGAAAGACTCCCACTTGTCAGTCATACTTTTACCTATAAACAGTCTGCTCTAATCAACTTTTGAAAGTTATTGCACCATTCCCCTAAATTTTGCCTTATTCCAATTAAAAGCTTTAACTTTTTTGGAAGATTTATCCTTTTCCATAGCTACTTTAAAACTAACAGCATTACAATCACTAGTTCCAGTCACTTGCTCTGCCTTATTTTGCAAAAGATATTCAAGTTTTGCTCGTTCTCTACAGGAACATTTATATATTGATAAAGAAAATTTTCTTGAACACATTTAACAAATTCTTCACCAAGCAAAACTTTAACACTATGACAGTCCCTCAGAAATATCTATTCTAATTGCAGTAGTAATGTATTCCTTAATTAAATATGCCATTCCCTCTCCTCTCTTACTATCCCTCCTATAACACCGAAAGCTTGAGCTGCCTCTCTTGTCAATTCCTCAGCCAAGCTTCTGTAGTAGCTTTGACATCCCAAACCCACATTCCCATACATGTGCTGAGCTTATCAGCCTTATCTGAGAGTTAAATCATTCTCTGACCGCTCATGTCTGTCTTAACTTGCTCTTTTCTGATTCAGAAACATCCTCATATTTCTGTCTATGTGCTGTTACTTAGAAGCTCCCACCTCACCACTCTAAAAATGCTGGCAGGATCCAAAACTAGAACTAGCAAATCTCCCCAGTCGGATATTGGTCCCTTTCCAGTTCAGGTGAAACCCATCCTTTTTGAACAGATCTTTTATGTCCCAGAAGAGATCCCAACGATCCAAGAAACTGAATCCCTTCACATTGCACCCCCTTTTCAGCCACTGATTTATCAATCCTATCCTTCCCTCAAGAGAAACCCCAAAAACGCAGAAATGCTGTGCCGCCCACATTTCGGAAATAAGCCCTTCATCAGGAATGGGACTTGTTTACAATAGTTTCCAGTATCTGCAGTAATCTGCTGCTACATTTTCCCCTGTATCAGCTTATATTTCTCCCTGCCTCACAACTTTCCATCCCCTTTATGTGATTAACATGGATTTCCAGAATATAGCATATAACAAATGGTGTGGAAGATTATAAGTTGTGATACAAGAGGCACGGGCAACATGGATACGACATTAACTGAGTGATAGGAAAGAGAGAGTCAATGGTCAGTGGATATATTTCTGGCTGGAGGAAGATTTGGAGTGGAGTTCCCAATGGGTCAATATTGGGACTGGCATGTTCCAGTAAGGAGAAAGGATAAGGATAGCAAGCTAAGGGCACCTTGGATAAAGAGGGAGGTTGTGAATTTACTCAAAAAGAAAAAAAGCAAATGGAAGGTTTAGGAAGCTAAAATTGGGCAAGGACTGTGAAAAATATAAAGAAAGCAGGAAAGAATTCGAGCAGGGAACTAGTAGAGCAAGAACGGACCATGAAATTGACAAATAGGTTTAAAGAGAATTCCAAGGCATTCTAGGCATACATTTAAAAAATAAAAACAAGAGGATAATGAGGGAGAAGGTAGGACCATTTGAGAGTAAAGGAGGAACTTGTGTTTGGAGGCTTGTGAAATCCTAAATGAGTACATTGTGTCAGTATTGATCCGGAAGAAGGATTTAGAGGATAGAGAGTAGTGTGCAGCATGCTAATATACAAGGGCATGAAAGGGTAACGCGTCAGCTCAGGCTTGGACTGCCGAAGGGCCTGTTCCTGTGCTGCATTGTTCTTTGTTCTTCTCTGTTCAGTTAGCTCTTCCTGCATTTAAAACACTGCAACAGGGATGCTATGAAACAACTCCAGGTCACTGAGATACAGACCCACCTTGGAGGATACACTCCCAGATGTGGCTTTCCCAGACTAGTGCACATGGAAGTTTGAATATTGAGTTTTACTTTTAAAAAGACACCTCTGCAGGATACTATTGAGACAAAAATATCAGTGCAATCACATTTTCAGAATTCCAGTGGCTTTCCAGTCAGATCACTACTTCGAATCCCTTGATTAGATTCCAGTCTGTAACTCACTCCGGGGCATTGATTTATTCTAGATATAAACCTCTTGGAACATGCCAAAAAGAAATCACTGGAGAACCGCAGCAGGTCTGGCAGCATCTGTGGAGGGATAAGAGTTAATGTTTCTAATCCAGGTTAATTGGATTTTTGAAACAAGGATCCCTTCCTCCCAGGAACTGAGACTTCTCTGAACTGCTTCCAATGCAAGTATATCATTTTCAGAAAGGAAACCATAACTGAACGCAATACTCGATGTATGGTCTAAACAGTGACCGTGCAGTTGTAACAAGACCTCCCTCCTTTTATACATTACTCCCTAACCTTAAAGGTCAATATTCCATCTGACTACTCACATCTTTGATGTACCTGTATGTTACTCTTTTGTGATTCCTCTCCAAGAACAGGTAGGTCCTCCTCCTCCAGAATTCTGTCATCTCTCTCCTTTTAAATGTTCTGCTCTGTTATTCCTGTCAATCAAACAACTTCATAACACAGCCACATTATTCTCCAGGTTCCTTTTCCTTCCCATTTACTGAAACTAACCCAGAAGAAAGAACAGGAGAAAGATCAAAAACGCAAAAGCGAAGAAGGAAGAGAAAAATGAAAAGGAAAGGTACTTGTGTGTGCGCTGGGCTGCCGGGCGAGGTGGTGGAGGCTGGTACAATTGCAATATTTCAGGGGCATCTGGATGGGTATTTGAGTGGGAGAGGTTTGAAGGGGGGTGGGCCAGGTGCTGGCAAATGGGACTTGATTGAATTCATCTAATACAATTATTCTCTCTCATTTAGTCTGAAAATCCCCTTTTCAAATGAAGGAATACTCCCAGGGCTCCCATCTGCAGCATATGAGACAATGCTGAAGCAAACCAATATTCTGTTCCTCCTTCATTGAGCTTGAATAGTATGTACTACTTCGATATTCAAGTCATTCTCCTCTTTTGAACAAGGCTGAACTAATCCCACTTATTATCCCTCTCATCTGCAAGGGCACATGGCAATGCTGCAGTTGGGAATTTGCCACACAGGGGTTGACATTCTTAAGAGACCATGAAGTGCGTTAGGCCTGTATTCTATAAACAAGAACTCACGCGAAATCTACGTAAAAATAAATTTTCAGGGAGTTTGTGCAAAAATTGATCAACTGTAAAGTAGTGATGGTAGGAGCCATTTTGGGAAAGCAAATATTAGCAGGAATTATACTCTTAATGGTAAGGTCCTAGGGAGTGTTGATGAACAAAGAGACCTTGGAGTGCAGGTTCTTGCACCTTGAACATAGAGTTGCAGGTAGGATGTGATAGTGAAGAAGGTGTTTGGTATGCTTTCCTTTATTGGTCACAGTATTGAACACAGGAGTTCGTTACAGCTGTACAGGACATTGGTTAGGCCACTTTTGGAATATTGTGTGCAATTCTGGTCTCCTTCTTCCTTTTACAAGGAGGTTGTGAGACTTGAAAGGGTTCAGAAAAGATTCACAAGGATGTTGCCAGGGTTGGAGGATTTGAGCTGCAGGGAGAGGTTGAACAGGCTGGGGCTGTTTTCCCTGGAGCGTCGGAGGCTGAGGGGTGACTGTATAGAGGTTTATAAAGTCATGAGGGGCATGGATAGGATAAATAGACAAATGGGGTGGTGAAGTCCAGGATTAGAGGGCATAGGTTTAGGGTAAGAGGGGAAAGATATCAAAGAGATCTAAGGGGCAACTTTTTCACACAGAGGGTGGTACGTGTATGCAATGAGCTGCCACAGGGTGGGGTGGAGGCTGATACAATTGCAACATTGAAAAGGCATCTGAATGGGTATATGAATAGGAAGGGTTTGGAGGAAGATGGGCTGGGTGCTGGCAGGTGGGGCTAGATTGGGTTGGGATATCTGGATGAGTTGGACCGAAGGGTCTGTTTCTGTGCTGTACATTTCTCTGAGCCGATGACTCCAAATGGGCGGAGGGGACAAGCTGGATCTCAGGTGTCCTACTCCACCTCCATCTTGGAATTGTCGCTATTTTAAAATCACTATTATAACTGCAGTGTAAGAATAAAGTGCGCTTTGCTTCAAATCTATCAATTTGTCCAATTGAATCGCCTCTGGAACACAATGACGAACACTTGCCTTTAGAAAATAACTATTCTTTCACTACTTATTCTTACTCCTTTTTACTTAAAGAACCTGCTTCGTTGCATTCTAACCCTCTCAGCCAAGGCCATCCCATGCCCCCTTTTTGCTTTCCTGATTTCTTCTTCAATGAAACCCTGCATCCCCTGTATACATCCAGGGATTCCCATGGTCCCAGCTGCCGGTACCTCAGCCATGCCTCATTCGTTTTCTGGTCAAAGCCTAAATATCTCTTGTCATTCAGGGCTCCCTATTCCTGTCAACCTTGCCTTTTACCTTCATAGGAACACATAGACCTTGAACTCCAGCAATCTCATTTTAAAGGCCTCCCACTTGCTCGAAGTCCCTTTTGCCTGCAAACAAACTATTCCAATCAACTCCTGCAAGCTCCTGACTAATTCCATCAAAATTCACCTTTCTCTATTTAGAACTTGAACCTGTGGACCAGTTCCTCTCCATAACGACTTACAAATTAATAGGACTGGTCCCAAATTGCTCCCTCACTATCACCTCCATCACCTGTCCTGCCCTATTCACCATGAGTAGACAAAGTTTTGTCCCTTCCTGAATAGGATCCTCTATATACTGCTTGAGGAAACTTTCATGAATGCATCTAACAAATTCATTTGTTCGCTTGAACCTGTTTCACTCTTTCATAAGTTTATGGCTGATATGTCTATGCTTTGAGTTCCCATCTACCCAGTGTAACCTTAAATTCTTGTTATGCAAGGGAATAGATCTATCTGTGACTTAAAAATATCCAGTGTCCTCACCTCTCCCACTTTCTGGGACGGACAATTCTAAATTTACACACCCAAAAAAATAATTCTCTTCATCTCTGTCCAAAAGGTGTGATCCCTCACTAATTTAATAAACACGGTCCCTAATTCTGAACTCACTCACAAGAAGAAACATCCATTCCACATTCACTGTGTCAAGATCATTAAGAGCCTTTATACAGTTTGATCAGATCACTCTTAACCCGTCTAAACTCCAGCAGAAACAAACCCAGTCTGAGCACCTATCCCGATTGCACAAGCCACTCATTCAAAGGCTTCATCGAGTAAACCTCCTCTGAACTGTCTTCAATGCATTTACATCTCCTTTCAAAATAAGGGACTGTTGAAATGAATATACGGTCAGGGTTAAATAGACATTATTATACCATAATAATAGAAAAACAGCAGGTTTCAATTAATGAACCTTGTACCAAGTCAACCTTATGCATCCTCGAGGTCAGTGTCAGCAGGAGTCTACAAACAGCAATTAGTGCCATCAAGTCACTCCAGATAGGCCTTGGGGGCAGACGAGGTTTAGAGACAGGGAGGTGATGGTCACTGACAAGGGATGGGGCAAAACATTGACAGACTAAATGATCTCTGACTGAGTGAAGTCTAAAGAATCTTGGGAAATTCAAAGAATTTGCATTAATGCATCGACAACCAAATTAGCAACCTCTTTTAAGTCTGTGGAATGGAGACAGAAGGTGATGGGACCTATCATCAGTTTGCTGAGTCCAGCCTCCTTAGTGACTGTAATTACATTGTGTTCATCCCTCCCTCCCACTTCCTGACTTACAGTTGGGTTGACACTGAGGAGCACATACTGTATTCTCTCGGGAGATGCTTGTTCATGCATGGGTGAATGCGATTGGTTGAAGTGTTTCAATCATGCATCTTCTTTCCATGTTTGCTCAGTTTCACTGGATGTTGAGATTTGGAGGGATAGAGTGAGGGTGGGAGAGAAAGTTTGAGGGTGAGAGAGAGATTGTGACCTGGAGAGGAGAGAGATTGATGTCCAGTCAAATGGTGGTTGGGGCTGGTGGAGGTGGTGCGGAGAATGGTGGTGATGTTCAGATTCAGAGAGGAGGGGAGAGGGTGAGGGAGATTGGGATGATGATGCAGACAAGCTGGAACTGTGCACGTGCTCAGTTCTGAGTCAGCATGCAGACACAGTTGGCCTGAAGTTTCAATGTCAGCAAAACAGTGTCTTACCACTATTACTGAAATGCTTTTAGTATCTTCTATAGTGAAGATAGAAGCAAAGTACTTATTCATTTAATTCACCATTTCCCTAACATCTATGGATGAAGGGTTTATGCCTGAAATACCGATTCTCCTGCTCCTTGGATGCTGTCTGACCTGATGTGCTTTTCCAGCTCTGCACTTTTTGCCCCTTCTCACCTCCTAATAACTCCATACTCTCACTCCCCAGAGGAGTGACACTCACATTACATACATGTTTTGTTTTTAAATACCCATGGAAACTTTTGCTTTCTTGTTTTTAAGATTTTGAGTTGGGTTCTGAGATTCCAATTTCCTCCTTCTAATTAATCTTTTTCTCTGACATACTTTATTTTCTAATCAATCATCTGACCTGCCACCTATCTTTGCAATATCCTCAAGTTGGACGGTTTCTTCAACTTTTCCAATCAACCACAGAAAGCGAGTCCTCCCTTTAAAGTCTCTTGTTTCAGTCAGAATAGACTTATTCTGAATATTCTGAGGTATTCTCTTAAATCTTTGCCATCGCTGTCTCTACTGATCTCTCTCTGAGCCAGTTATGCCATTCACTTCAGCTGGCTTAGTTTACAAGCCTGCAGAGTGGATCTTGTTAAAGTTTGAAATACTTGCCTCAGAGTCAATCTTCTTCCATTCAAATTGGATGTAGAATTGAATTATATTGTGATGGCTGCTACGTAGGAGAGCCTTTACACTGAGATTGTTTCATAAATCCTGTCACATTACACAGTATTGTGAGAAGCAAAGCTCACTCACTGCAATAATTACAGTCCGAGACAAGATCTGAATCAGCAGAGCTCTTTATTTCACACTTGCAAGTGGGTCTGATGTCCACAATGCAGGGACAAAAACACACACCGAATTCAACAAATACTCGATATTTATATAATTAAGTTCCTATATTTTTTTTTCTTATTTCATTGTTTTCCCCCCCATTTACATCCTCCACTTCCCTAAGAGCCTCCTGCTTATCTCGTGTCTTATCCGGTCTTGTCTGTGAAAAACATGCTCATTCCTGTTCTCAGGCTATTTGCCCCTCATCCTGCCTGTTCACAGCATCTTATCACTAAGCCCTTCTAAATGGGATTTGTTCCTGTGTTTCTGTAAAAGTGGGAAACAGATGTTTATACCTACTGTTTATACAGGCATATTGAGTTTAACTGTCTGTCTTCCCAGCATCTTATCACAAAGCCCTTCTAAATGGGGTTACCATTTGTTACATTCTTAGCAAACCAATTAGCATTTCCTCCACAGAGTTCACATTCTTGTTGACTCAGCTCCTGGCTGAAACAATTGCGCACTGATGTGAGTTATATAATGAATTTTGGAATTGCAGAAGAAACATAGATTTCCTATATCCCACAATTTCCCCTTTTTCTTTCTTTACCACTTGTTACCTTCTGCATTTTGTTCTATTAAGCATTGCTCCCGAAATTCGCAAGCATCATTCCGGAAAGTTCAATCATCTTGGTCTCACTCATCTCCTCAACATTTAGTTGATAAAGTTCTTCTGTCTGATTTCCTTTTAAGGGCATCTGTTTCATTAAGGCTGTCTCAATCAGTCTTTGGGTGAGCCCTCGTATACAGGGTATGATACAACAGCCAATGGCCACCAATACCCCGACTACTACTATCATGGAAGTAAGGATGGAAACTACCACCCCCTTCCACCTTCCAAACCACGATTCAAGTCATCCCGTGAGAGATGTGTCTACTCCTGAATTCTCAGCCAGTTCCTCTGCTAAGGTAGTCAATCCCCTTAAGGTCCGAGTAATTGAACCATCAGGTGCAGTGCTATGAGGAATAAAGGTACAACAGCTTCCTCCTAACATCACACACACACACACACACCCTTTTTCTGCTAAAATCATAACAAGGGCCATTCTGTTTTCCCATGCCATCCTACTTGTCGCATCAAGCTGGTCTGATATTCCTTTAACCGCATCCCTTGTATAATTTATAAATCACTGTTGATTATAGAAAATGTAATTTACCCAATCTACATTTTTATTAATTTTTACCCACCAAAAGAGAGCTGACTCAAAGCCTGCTGCAATCTGGTTACGAGCCTTGAACTCATCGGGTACCCCCCTAGGGACCCCTACCTAATCGAGATAAATCCTGTCATCGAAAGAGTGTCTAACAATGATCTCTTACCCTTCCCTGTTTCCCTACTATCTTTTCCTTCTCAAATGCCAGGGTAAATGGAATTGCCAATTGTAAAATTGCACATATCCCTTTCCAATCCGGAGATAGGGTGGGTCTCAATATTTTGCCTCCACAGTACCACCACAGATCCGCTCGGGGAACCTTTAGTGCTGAGTAGTTCCCTTCTTTCTTCGTTTCAGTAACATTTTTAATCTCTGTACACAATTTCAGCTCCCCCAAATCTCGAGACCGACTTGTTCCTCATCTACACACACACAACGTGTGATTTCCAACTGCAGCGGAAAATGCGGGGAAAACTTGTACATCTTTCTTCTCCAAGGGAGGGAACATCAGAGATAGGGAGGTACAATTCCTATCATTCCATGCAGTCTCATCCTGATACAGGGTTATCATACATTTCATGCCCTGCCTGTCTCGCTTCCACCCGAGCGGAAAGGGAACCACCTGGGCCACTGGCCTACCGGAGGCACATGCATAGCAATTGCTTTTGTTCAGACCTTTTACAGTATACTTTACCCATTCAACCCAGGCATTTGCATCCCTGTACCCAGTTTCTATTTCGAGAGTCTGTTTCAAGTCCTTTACCTCTATGATTTTTACTACTTTAGGATCAGTGGGAGGGGTGAAAGGTTGTATCTCATTATCTAGTAATTTCGCCCGTTTTCCCTGTCCTACGCTAATTTGAAAACAACAGCCCACGAAATGTTTCACATGTGCTTTCATTTCTATCCCAAATGTTTCATTTAATTGTATCTCATAGGTGCCCCTGCCCAGAATTGCTTCGTGCCATGTGGTTTTCTTTGTTGTCAGGTATATTGGGTTACACTTTTTATCGGGACAATCACGAGCTGGTTGGAAGGGAGTCCGGTGTACTGTGACGAGACTATTATACCAAGTACCATCCCCAAGGCCATCCCCAAGGACTTAAGATGTATCTCTGAACTGCGGTACTGTCTCTGAATATCTACATCCCCACAATTGACTAAGCTGCATGCATCAGCATCTATTACTTGTGGATTATCAGACTCAGGAACCATTAATAATACATATGAAAAGGATATTTGACAAAATCCCAATACTAATAGGGCTAGCATCATAACTCTAAACAGACTCAGTACTTTAAACATCATGCTGAAGCACAAAACAACTTAATATACAATCCTACAGAAATAATCCCCGCGCTCGCGTCGCCACTGTATAATCAGTTACTCAAAGTCTCTTTAGTCTGAGTTTCAGTGGACCTTGTGTTGATTCAGCTGTCCAGACTTCTTCCTCAACTGGAGATTCCACTGGCCCTTTGATCCGAGTGTAGTGATTCCAGCCTTTCTCCACCGTCCTTATTGCCATTTCAGTCGTTAAAAGAGCCTGGTACGGCCCTTCCCAGTCCGGCTGCAGTTTAGTCTCTGTCCATGATTTTACCAAGACCCAATCTCCCGGCTGGATGGGATGAATGGTGAATTCTAGGGGTGGAGTCTGTGCCAATAAACCCTGTTTCCCTGAGGAAAGACAAAGAGGAGGACAAGCCCAGTATATACTTCAAGAACAAATCTTTAGTTTTGGGAATTGGCAATTCTCCATTCGTTCCCAGATAAGGTCATCCAAATAAGATTTCATAGGGGGATAGTCCCAAATCTTTCCTTGGGGCTGTTCGTACTCACAAAAGAACTATAGGTAAACATTTGGTCCAAGGGAGTCTGGTTTTTATTATCAATTTAGAGAGCTGTCGTTTGAGTGTTTCCAATACTGTTTTAGACACCCCACTCGCAGTGGCAGTAGCTAGGGGGGGTATGCCTCAACCCAACCGGATAAATGATCTACTCTGACCAACATATATTTTAGTCTCCCTACCCTGGGTAACTCTGTATAATCTACTTGTATACTCTGGAAGGGTCTCAATCCTGGGCCTCTTCCTCCCGGGGTCTGTTTTCTCAAGACTTTTTTTTATTTACCTTTCTGCAGGTTATCACTTGTAAATATTCCTTTACATCCATATTCCCTAAGAACTAAATCACACATTGCTTGTACTCCCCAATGACTGCCTTGGTGTAGGACAGCCATAATCTCTCGCATCATCATTTTGTTCAACATTTGTCCAAATAAATTCAGGGATTCTGTAAACCCCTGGGGAGCACAGTCCACCAGTATTGCTGTGTCCGTCCTGTCTTGGGGTCTTCCCATTCAAAGGCGAACAAATTCCTACTTTCCTCCACCAAGGGACAAGCCCAAAAGGCATCCTTTAAATCTGTCACATTAAACCATTTGTGGTCATGAGGGATCTTATTCAATCTATAATCAGTCCCTCAATTACTGGCTGCAGTCCTCGTTTACCCTCTATGGAAATGGGATATTGTCGCTCACAGACAATGTCCCCTTTCCTTTCTAAATTTACTTCAAGGGGAGGGATCTGTAGTTCTCCACGATTCCCTTCCCTAGCCCATACAATAGGGTCTATCTCTCTCTCCATATCCTCTGTCAACATTGCCATTTATACAACTAATTCTTTTCCTGAATTCCAATCTCCAGTCCTAAGAGGATAATTAAATCTCTCCCTAATAAGTTACTTCCTATATCGGGGATATACAACAATTCCCCTGTGACCCTGTCCTTAGGACCTTCTATCATCATAGGTTCAAATACTGGGACAGTAAATCCCTCCTCTTTCACCCCAGAAACAGTAATTGATCGTGTCAACATTTCTACTTTCTCCGGTTTAAAATTCAGCGATGACCGTGCTGCCCCCGTATCTACTAGGAAGACTACCTCTTCCCTACAGGGTCCCACCTTCAAGTTTATCAAGGGTTCCTGGTGGGTCCCTGAGGGCAGGAACCCCTGACACCCCTATTCATTATCAAAATTCATAAGCGGAATGGCCCTTGCTTCCCTTTGTAGATCAGGACACTCCCGCCTAAAATGCCCTATCTTTCTACAATAATAGCATCCTGCCTGTGGAGACCCCCATCTCTGCCCCTGTCGCTCGAACCCTCTATCAAATGCTCCCCCTTGTCCTCTCCCTCTCCCCTTTCCTCTCTGCCCTACATGCTGTCACCCGCTGCTCCGGTTGCTCACTATTGGTTCCATTCTTCTCTTAATTACCTCATCAACCGCAGCTACCATCATTTTCGCCGTCTGTTTCTGTCTCTCGTTCTCTCTCTTTACAAACACTTTCTGTGCCTCTCTTAACAATTCATCTCATGGTTTTTCACTCCACCCTTCTATCTTCTGTATCTTTCTCTGTATGTCTGGCCGCGCCTTTGTTACAAAATGTACTTTCAAAACACCCTGTGCCACTGGGTCCTCACGGTTCATTCCAGAATATTTCCGCATTGAGTCGCTTAATCTCTGCAAGAAAGCTGAGGGAGTCTCATCTTTCTCCTGACTAACTTCAAAGGCTTTAGTCAGATTCTGCGACTTCGGAACTGCCTCTCTTATTCCTTTTAGAATCAGGTCTTTCAATTCCCTCATTTCTTCTCTATGCTCTGGGTTTTGATTTTCCCACTAGGGGTCTCTGAGGGGAAACTTCATCTCTCCCTGTCCAGCATCCCCATATAAGTCCCCTTTCCTCCCCAGTAAATAGTATATTCAAAATAGACATTAACTCAGCCCATGTATACAGGCTGGGCCCCAAAAATTGATCAATTTGTTCAGACAATCCTACCGGATCCTCAACCAGGAACGTCACTTCCTTTTTAAATGTTCTGACCTCCCCACTGGTGAGGGTGGGGGGGGGGGCACTCACAAACCCAATCTCTTTGTCCCCTATTGGTACCTCCTGAAGGGGACAAGTCATTACGTTCTTCCCCTTTTTCTTTTGTTTTGCCCCCTTAGGCTTTGATTTAGGTCCTCTGGAGGCCTCCTCTACGTCTACTTTAGCTTCTCTTTCTTCTGCCGAGGAGTGATGGTCAGGAACAACAACATCCCCGTCCACCGCCCCTTTGTCCTCCTCTTGTGAGTCATCTGTTCCCTGTCCCTGTCTGTGTGCCTGTCTCCCCTCCTCCCCCATCTTCACCTAATCTGATTCTATGGTACGGGGTGGGGTGGGGGGGCAAACAGCTAAAAGGATCCCAGGGACTGGGTGGGGCAGAGGGGGAATCCTTTGTCTTCACTACCAGCATTCCCAAACTGCCTCTCCAACAGGACGCATAGTCCGCCTCCTGTTGGCTAAAAGGTTGCTTTGCATGCACATACAACTCTAAATACTGACATACCCAATCCTCGTCTGAACTGTACTTTGGCCAGAAGACGGCAAGACGAAAATGGATTCCTTAGTCCATACAAAGCAATGGGCGGCACAGTGGCACAGTGGTTAACACTGCTGCTTCACAGCACCAGAGACCCAGGTTCAATTCCCGACTCAGGCGACTAACTGTGTGGAGTTTGCACGTTCTCCCCGTGTCTGCGTGGGTTTCCTCCGGGTGCTCCGGTTTCCTCCCACAGTCCAAAGATGTGCGGGTCAGGTGAATTGGCCATGCTAAATTGACCGTAGTGTTAGGTAAGGGGTAAATGTCGGGGTATGGGTGGGTTGCGCTTCGGCGGGTCGGTGTGGACTTGTTGGGCCGAAGGGCCTGTTTCCACACTGTAAGTAATCTTATCAATAATATTTAATCATTTTCTTTTGATCCTTTACCCTTGTACAAGTATTGCGTGTCCATTCACGCAACATCCTCCCCAATGGACTTTCAGGAGGTACACTGCAAGGGACCCTGCCTCCTCTTTCATTGCCTTGTTATCCCCAGAGGCTTGTTTCCTTACCCACGGCACAATCCATATTGAGTTCCTTCGTTAGTCCCTTACTAACTACTAAAACTCATTCCCGGCCACCAAGGCAGTACTTAAAAGTCAGTTTTCTTACCTTGGTCTGGGCACAGAGTTGCCTGGCCACTTTTCTGCCGTATATTCTATCAACTGCCTGTCACTGTCTGATTCAGATGCCTCTCTTGTGGGATTCGTACCAGTCACCCAAGGGAGCGGACCAAACAGGGAGACGAGACCGCTCCACAATGGGGAACGGGACGCGTCTTCCCTGTGTCCAGGGCCAGCCACTCCCCCCGGCGATGGAAGAACATCCCGGACAGCCCCATGTTGGGCGCCAATTGTGAGAAGCAAAGCTCACTCACTGCAACAATTACAGTCCGAGACAAGATCTGAATCAGCAGAGCTCTTTATTTCACACTTGCAAGTGGGTCTGATGTCCACAAGGCAGGGACAAAACACACACCAAATTCAACAAATACTCGATATTTATATAATTTGGTTTCCACATATTTTTTCCTTATTTCATTGTGTCCCCCCACCCCCCCCCCGTAATGAATTTCGAATTGCAGAAGAAACATAAATTTCCGATATCCCATACACTTAACCCAAATGACAAAGTTAGGATGAAGTCCAAATTATTGGAGTTGTATAAAAAAGGTATTAGGATGGGCTACCATGATTCCGTCCCACATACTGTGGAGATAGAGGGAACAGGGACCACCCCTAAGTAAATGTGAAGGAACAGGCCATACTATCACATGCCCATAGCCTGTCATCCATGAATTTGGTTCCTCTTACAACAAGCTGTGGTCCTAACTGCACTCACCTTGATATATCTTGGGGTTATGATTGCAGGTTGCAACAGATGGGTACCATCATTACGCATAATGCTTGGACACACGCACAGGGGCTGGAAGGCTGATAGAATTCTCAGGGAATTCTAATCAGGAGGGAATTCCAGGATTTTGAGCCATCAGGTCTCATTCACTTGTATTTATTTCGATCACTGCCTATGCATCACAATTCTGTACGTATTATTGGAATGATATATATTTTGTAGAAGCAGTTAGGAGAGCCACAGTCACTCACTGGTTAGCACTGTTGCCTCACAGCACCAGAGACCTGGGTTCGATTCCACCTTTGAGTGACTGTCTGTGTGGAGTTTGCACGTTCTCCCCGCATCTGCATGTGTTTCCTCCCACAGTCCAAAGATGCGCATGTTAGACAAATTGGCCATGTTAAATTGCCCATAGATTCTAGGGATATTCAGGCAAGCTGGAATAGCCATGTCTAAAAATGTGTTGCTGGAAAAGCGCAGCAGGTCAGGCAGCATCCAAGGAGCAGGAGAATCGACGTTTCGGGCATGAGCCCTTCTTCAGGAATGAGGAAAGTGTGCCAAGCGGGCTAAGATAAAAGGTAGGGAGGAGGGACTCGGGAGAGGGGCATTAGAAACGCGAAAGTTGGAGAAAGGTTAAGGTGAGGGTGATAAGGTGAGGGTGATAGGCCGGAGTGGAGGTGGGGGCGGAGAGGTCAGGAAGAAGATTGCAGGTTAGGAAGGTGGTGCTGAGTTCGAGGGTTGGGACTGAGACAAGATGGGGGCAGGGGAAATGAGGAAACTGGAGAAATCTGAGTTCATCCCTTGTAGTTGGAGGGTTCCTAGGCGGAAGATGAGGCACTCTTCCTCCAGCTGTCGTGTTGCTATGGTCTGGCAATGGAGGAGTCCAAGGACCTGCATGTCCTTTGTGGAGTGATTGGGTTGTTCGATCCACGTGTCCCAGAGGTGTTCTCTGAAGCGTTCCGCAAGTAGGCGGCCTGTCTCCCCAGTATAGAGGAGGCCACATCGGGTGCAGCAGATGCAGTAAATGATGTGTGTGGAGGTGCAGGTGAATTTGTGGTGGATATGGAAAGATCCCTTGGGGCCTTGGAGGGAAGTAAGGGGGGAGGTGTGGGCGCAAGTTTTGCATTTCTTGCGGTTGCAGGGGAAGGTGCCGAGAGTGGAGGTTGGGTTGGTGGGGGGCTGTGGGCCTGACGAGGGAGTCACGGAAGGAGTGGTCTGATTCGGAATGCTGATAGGGGAGGGGAGGGAAATATATCCCTGGTGGTGGGTCCGTTTGGAGGTGGCGGAAATGACGACGGATGATACGATGTATATGGAGATTGGTGGGGTGGTAGGTGAGAACCAGTGGGGTTCTGTCCTGCTGGCGATTGGAGGGGCGGGGCTCAAAGGCGGAGGAGCGTGAAGTGGAGGCGATGCGGTGGAGAGCATATTCAATCATGTCTGGGGGGAAATTGCGGTCTTTGAAGAAGGAGGCCATCTGGGCTGTACGGTATTGGAACTGGTCCTCCTGGGAGCAGATGTGGCGGAGACGAAGGAATTGGGAATATGGGATGGTGTTTTTACAGGGGGCAGGGTGGGAGGAGGTGTAACCTAGGTAGCATTGCGAGTCAGTCGGTGGGACCCGCCCCTCCAATCGCCACCAGGATAGAACCCCACTGGTTCTCACCTACCACCCCACCAACCTCCATATACACAGTATCATCCGTCGTCATCTCCGCCACCTCCAAACGGACCCCACCACCAGGGATATATTTCCCTCCCCTCCCCTATCAGCATTGCGAACAGACCACTCCCTCCGTGACTCCCTCGTCAGGTCCACACCCCTCACCAACCCAGCCTCCAATCCCGGCACCCTCCCATGCAACCGCAAGAAATGTAATACTTGCGCCCACACCTCCCACCTTACTTCCCTTCAAGGCCCCAAGGGATCCTTCCATATCCACCACAACTTCACCTGCACATCCACACACATCATCTATTGCATCCGCTGCACCCGATGTGGCCTCCTCTATATTGGGGAGATAGGCCGCCTACTTGTGGAATGCTTCAGAGAACACCTCTGGGACACCCGGACCAACCCACCTAACCATATGCCCGAAACGTCGAATCTCCTGTTCCTTGGATGCTGCCTGATCTGCTGCACTTTTCCAGCAACACATTTTCAGCTCTGATCTCCAGCATCTGCAGACCTCACTTTCTCCTCAACCATCCCATGGCTCAATACTTCAACTCCCCCTCCCACTCCACCAAGGACATGCAGGTCCTTGGCCTCCTCTATCACCAGACCATATCAATATGATGGCTGGAGGAAGAGCGCCTCATCTTCCGCCTAGGAACCCTCCAACCACAAGGGATAAACTCAGATTTCTCCAGTTTCCTCATTTCCCCTGCCCCCACCTTGTCTCAGCCTCAACCCTCGAACTCAGCACCGCCTTCCTAACCTGCAGTCTTCTTCCTGACCTCTCCGCCCCCACCCCACTCCGGCCTATCACCCTCACCTTGACCTCCTTCCAACTATCACATTCCCAACACCCCTCCCCCAAGTCCCTCCTCCCTACCTTTTATCTTAGCCTGATGGACACACTTTCCTCATTCCTGAAGAAGGGCTCATGCCTGAAACATCGATTCTCCTGTTCCTTGGATGCTGCCTGACCTGCTGTGCTTTTCCAGCAAAACATTTTCAGGTCTGGTCTGCAGCATCTGCAGTCCACACTTTCTCCTGGAATAGCCATGGGAAATGCAGGATGTCAGGGATATCATTGGGGGGGAATCTAATTTGGTCATTGTGGACTCAATGGGCTTAAGGGCCCATTTCTGCTGTGTAGGGATTCTATGATTAATTTCTTTGATATCACTTATCAGCCATACGGTGATAGGTTTGACCAATGTACACAATGGCTTTCGGCCAGACAGCTGGCTATTCTGACAACAAGCATAACCAGTGTTTAAAATCCGGTTTGCAATTCATTGTATAAGCTTCTTTCCATGTAAGTGGATGAGTTGGGGGAAATGTCACAACCTCCTGATTAAAACACAGATAGACAGCCAAGGTCTATTGGCCAAATAAATCTCCCAAATCCCAAACCCGCACAGCAGCCAAGTGGGAATGGAAAAAGCAACAAAGGCAGACATATTAGATTAGACTGTCCTTCTCTCTCTGCCTGTCTCTCTCTCTCTCTCACTCACTCTGCCTTTTTCTCACCCTCTCCCTCTCTCGCTCTCTGCCCATCTTTCTCTCATCACCATTCCCACTCTCTCCCTCTCTCTCTCTCTTTTTCTCACCCTCCCTTTCTCTTTTTTCCCTATTTCAGATGTGAAAGTGCTCACCCAATTTTGAACCCCCTCAAAAATATTTTGCCCCCATTTTCTCTCTCTCTCCCAAATTTATTCCCTTACCCAAATATCTTCCCTCCCAAATAATTGCCTCACCAACAGTGCCCCCCTCAAATATTTTGCTGCCCCCAACATTGCTGGGAGCCCCACTCTGTGGGGCAGAGGGAAATGAGTGGAAAAGTGTGGAGCTGGAACAGCCCAGCAGGTCAGGCCTGACCCATCGACTCTCCTGGCTGACCTGCTGTGCTTCCCCAGCTCCACACCCTGTAACTCTGACTCTCCAACATCTGCAGTCCTCACTTTCTCACACCGGTAAATGAGTCTGGGTTGACTGTCTGGCCTGTGACTGTTTTAATGCACAGCAAGATCCCAGTCACAGAATTACAGAAGGCTTGGATCCAGATGGAAATCCTTTCTGCCCATCATCCCCTGCTCCCCCATTAAATGATCCTGGTCCTGTTCAGGATCCTCAGGATTGGCTCCTGAATGGCCTCATTGACTATCCTTCCTGTGGAGACCTCTTCTCTGCCCTGTCTCAGACTTTGCATCACAGGCTATCCCTCCCTCCATCTCTCTCTGACAACAGCCCCTCCTTTCTCCACCAACCCCAAATCTCCATCAAACACTCCCCCTGGTTCTGGCTGTCCTACTCCCTCCTTGTCTCCCACTCTCCTCCTTCCCCATGCAGACTCACAGCCCCTGGGCTGGAGGACATGGTGCAGAGACTAACTCGCCTTTTGACTGACTGCTGTCATGCACAGTGAGATCCCACTCTGAAACCATCGCCAGTCGTACACACTGTCCTTCTCCCTCCATATATGTGTCTCTCTCTCTCTCTCTCTCCCTCTCTCTCACTCTGTCCTTCTCTCACTCTCTCCGTCTCCCTGATTCTCACTGCCCATCTCTCTCTCTCCCCACTTTCTCCATCTCCACTTTCTCCATCTCTCTCTCTTTTTGTCACTCTCCCTTTCTCTTTTTCTCTATTTCAGACTCACTCAGAAACGTACTCCATGTTCCTTCCACTCACCCCCTCCCCACAGTCGGGGTAAATCCTGGGAGAGACCAGGCACTGAGGCAAACTCTTCCCATTGCCCCTTCCCCAGTCACTGGGACAGAGCAGAGGGTCCAGGGAGAAAGAGGGAGAGAAACGACAGGACTGAAAGAGAGAGGGACAGACAGACAGTGAGAGGGAGGGAGAGAACAAACGAAAGACAAGCAGGCAGAAAGAGGGAGAGAAAGTGAGAAGAACTGAGAGAGAGCAGGAGACAGAGAGAGAGAGAGAGTGAAACCCCCAGGAAGAGAAATACAATGTCAGACAGATACAACATGAAAATGGGAGAGAAAGGCAGGAAGAGAAGGTCAGACAGACAGCAAGGTAGAAACCCCAGGGAGAGATATAGGACAGAGAGAGAGAGAGAGAGAGTTGCAACAGCAGAGAGATAGAGCTGAGAGAGTTGGGTGATGGTGGGGGAGGGGGTGGTGGAGCTGCTGTGATGCAGTGAGAATGATGTACAGGCAAGAAAAGCAAGATCCCACAGAGCTGAGAGAAAGATGCAGAGAGAGATGAGCAAGGTGTTGGTTTTGTGAAAGACTAAATGATTAAACATTCCTGGAAAACCTGGTGAGGTGACAAAGGGGGAAGGGAATCTACTGGGAAATGTAAACAGGGCAGAGATGTGAAGGATGTTGAGAGATAGGGATTGAAGGAAAGACATGGGAGAGAGAACTGGGAACACAGAAATAGACATGAGAGCTGCAGTGAGAGTGGGAAGCAGTGAAATCTGTGGGATCAGACCCCTCTCTAGCATTTTGCTCCTTTGTCTCTTCCCAGTCCAGAGCTCGCTCCTTGTGGCAAAATTCCCACAGACAACCTGAATCCCACAATTCTTGTGTAAGTGTGTGTGTGTGTGTGTGTGTGTGTGTGTGTGTGTCTCATAGAACATAGAAAAATACAGCGCAGTATAGGCCCTTCGGCCCTCGATGTTGCACCGATCCAAGCCCACCTAACCTACACTAGCCCACTATCCTCCATATGCCTGTCCAATGCCCGTTTAAATGCCCATAAAGTGGGAGAGTCCACCACTGTTACTGGCAGGGCATTCCATGAACTCACGACTCGCTGAGTAAAGAATCTACCCCTAACATCTGTTCTATACCTACCACCCCTTAGTTTAAAGCTATGTCCCCTCGTAATTTCTGACTCCATACGTGGAAAAAGGTTCTCATGTTCAACCCTATCTAAACCCCGAATCATCTTGTACACCTCTATCAAGTCACCCCTAAACCTTCTTTTCTCCAATGAAAACAGCCCCAAGTGCCTCAGCCTTTCCTCATACGATCTTCCTACCATACCAGGCGACATCCTGGTAAACCTCCTCTGCACCCATTCCAGTGCCTCCACATCCTTCCTATGTGTGTGTGTGTGTGTGTGTGTGTGTGTGTGTGTGTGTGTGTGTGTGTGTGTGTGTGTGTGTGTGTTCGCTCGCTCTCTCTGATGATTCTTCATGGCAGAGTAATTTGATTCTCTGTCTCTGTGCTGTCCGGGTTTCAGCTCCCAAATCAAATGTTGAATCATCCATGATCCTATTGAATAGCAGAGCCGGCTCAAAGGGCAGGATGGTCTCCTCCTATTCCTATTTCAGATGGTCTTATGTTCTTAATGCTATCTCCCAGCTCTTGCCCCCCCACACTGGAGGTTATGACTCCACAAGGGCCTGATCTGTAGAGTGCTGCACTCTTCCGTGAGTCTCGGAGGGAACCAGCCTGATTTGGATTGGAGTTGCAGCCTCTCAGTGAGAAGTGAAATCTCCTCTAGGTTCCCCTCAGTCTCTCCCTCACGTGGAGCAGGCCAGTCTCAGGGAAGCAAACAGCAGGCCAGGTCTGCTCTGTCCTCCAGCTCCATTTCAGAAGGCCACATGGGAGGGACTTGTTTCCTTCATCAGCTTCCCGTACTTTCCATTCTGGGTTAGGGTGGGGGCCGAATGGCCTTGCTTGTGGCTCCTATTGAGGTGCAGGCTGGCTATGATTGGGTTATACAGGGCATGCCCCGGAATGAAGTCAGTTAGCACAGTTGGCTGGACAGTTGGTTTACAATGCAGAGTAAAACCAACAGTGTGGTTTCAGTCCCTGAAGGGCTCTCCTTCCCAACCTCTCCCCTCAGCTGGCCCATGGTGACCCTCTGATTAAATCCCCACCAGACACCGCTCTGTGATGAGGAGCTGTCCCATGCTCTGGTAAGACTACGGTGACATTACATTGGTTTGTACCTGGAGCCCTGTGTGCAGGACTAGTCACTGCACTGCCAGAGGGACGTTAGTGTGTGAGGAATGGTTCAGAGAAGGTTTACTGGATGAATTCCCACTGGAATGAACAACACTCTCTTTCCCCCTGTTCATCAAATCTTGCAGCTTTTGTGTCTATGGAGACACAAGGAACAATTCACCTGAAACAGCAGCTGGGCACACAATAAGACTGGCTAGTTTACACACACACAACTCTCTCACTCTCTCAAACACACGCACACTCTCATTCCCTCAAACACAGTCGCACTCGCTCTCTCTCACAGACATTCACTCTCTCAAACACTCACTCTCACTCCCTCAAACAGATACACACGCACTCACTCCCTCAAACACATACACACACTCTCTCTCTTGCACACACATTCCTCTCTCTCTCACACACCTACACACAAACACACACTCTCTCTTTCAAACACACACTCTCACTCTCTCAAACACACACACATTCCTCTCTCTCTCACACATCCACACACACAAACACACACTCAGACAGACACATACACAAACACATAATCCCTCTCTCACACACGTAGACACACAGAGATACACACATGCACTCTCTCTCACACACATGGACAGACACTCGCCCTCTGTCTCTCTCTCTCACACACAGAGATACACACACACACTCACACAACCACGATGACTGTACAAACATGGAGGAAGGTTCGATGGAGAGTTACTTCTCCTCGGACTGAACCCTGACCTTGCATGATGACTGCTCTAGGGAGACAGACAGCAACTACAAATGACTTGTTGGATCTTCCTGTGCACCACTTCTTGCATCGACGGCATTGGTCTGTTTGGGTGCCTGCTTTTCTAAAGCGTCTCCAAGCAACAAGTGACCTTAGGTTGACAACAGTTTTCCTCCAATCCACGTTTAAGACACATGGTGATGTTACTTTTCCCTGATTGTTTAAAAAGATCTGAATCTTCTAAAATGGACGTGGCCTCCGTCCCAAATTACGACACCAGCGGGCCTTGCGGACCCTGAGGGAATGATTAGGGAAGTGTATCTGTACCTTCCTACCTTCTGCACCTTGTACCACCAGATAGTGCTCCCTCATACCTCAGAAAGCACCACTCCATTGTGTTTACCCACAATGCCCCTCTGACAGTACCTCCCCAAAACATTCACACCCTCAACACCTCAGAACACAGCCCAGGCCAACTCTCAGACTGCGTTCATCCACAAACCCCTTCAGACTGTAAGGACCCACATCCACCACAGTCCAAGGTTGGAGCCCTGGTCCTCAGAACATTATTGGGTCTCTGGATTAATCGCAGAATTCCTACAGTGTAAAACCAAGCCATTCGGCCCATCAGGTCTTCAGCGACTGTCTGAAAAGCATCCCACCTACACTCAAACTCTCTATTCTATCCCGGTAATTCTGCATTTCCCATGGCCACCCCACCTAAACTGTACATCTTTGGATTGTGGGTAGAAACTGGAGCACCCGGAGGAAACTCACAGATACAGGGAGAATGTGTAAACTTCACACAGACAGTGGCCGGGAGCTAGAATCAAAGTTGCATCCTTGGTGCTGTGAGGAAGCAGTGCTAACCACTGAGGCACCGTGCTGTCCTCTCTCCCTGCATGTCATGCCATCTAACCTTTTACTAAGCAGTCTTCCATGTGAAACCTTCTCATCTATCTTCTCAGTCAACCCTTCAAAAACTCAATCAAATTGGACAAGCCATTTCTACAAGCCATGCTGACCATGCCTAATCAATTCTTGCTTTTCCAAATGCATGTAAATTGTCTCTCAGAATGCCCTCCAACAGCTTACCCACCACTGCCATCAGGCTCACAGCTCCATAGTTCAATGGCTGTTCCTTGCAGCCTTACTTCAATAATGGCCCATCATTAATCACCCTCCAGTCTTCGGGCACCTCACCCGTTACCACGGATCGGTCCATCTGACAAGGCCATCTCCATCCTTCTGTAACCTAAGGCTATCCTCCTCAGTATTTATCACCCCACCAATCTTCGTATCATTCATGAACCCACTGACTAACCATCCACCATTCAAATCTAAATCTTTTCTATCAGCCACATCAGCAGGACACCCAACAGTAACTTCTGTGAGACAGGAATGGACAGGGATTTCTAACTGGGCCATCACTGTCTGCTTCCTGTCACTCAGCATTCTGCGCCAAATTCCTTGGGTGTTGAGTTTTTATGTTCACTATCAGTTTCCAGTATGGGGCCTGATAAAAGCCTTACTCACCTCCAAGCGTACGACAGGAAAACATTGCCCTTATTTACACACCTGGTCACCTCCTTAAAAAGTGCAATCCCATTGGTCAGACCTGACCTCCCCTTAACAGAACCATTCTGACTGTTCTTCATGAACTCCAGTCTCTGAATGCTGATTAATTCTATCTCCCAAAATTGCTTCCAACAGACGTCCCACCCACGATATTAGCCTGACTGGCCTGTAGCTGCCTGGTATATCCCATGCTCCTTCTTGAGTAACAGTACCACGTGGCCAGTCCGACGACACCTCTCCTGTGCCCAGAGGGGATTTGAAAATGTTTGCAAGTGTACCTGCTACTTCCTCCATCACCTCATTCGGTAAACTGAGATACATTTCCACCGTCTTTGGAGATTTATTCGGTTTTAAGAAGATCAGACCACTCAGAACTATCTCTCTCTCTCTATATATATATATGCTAATTCATTTAATTATATCACAGAGCATCTCCACGATGTCATATCAGCCCTGTCCCAATGAGCACTGACATAATGCATCCATTCCTGTAGCCTCTGAGTCCACGCACAAACTCTCACTGTGTTCCACAGCCTACTCTTTCTCTCATTATCGCTTCACCCTTAATGTTTCTGTAAAGTCCTTTCAGATTTTTATTTCCCCTCTTAGCACTCCTCTCTCCCAGGCAATTAACCTCCAATGCGATTTGGAAGAGTGTGGGATGTCAGTCTGGATGTGGATTAGCATTGGGAAACTCAGAAATAATGAACACACAACTCTGCTGAGTGCAGGGCAGTGGGATTCATTTGGGATGAGCACATGGAAGCTGAGGAATAAACCTCTGCCCTGAAGCATGAAAATATCCCTTTGAGCTGGCACGTCAGTCATGTGAAACGAAACCTTCAACCCTGGGAAAAGAGAGTGGAATCTCTTCAGTTCAATATCCAAATGAAAACGGTCTGTTTGAACACAGTCTCTGGAATCTGGACACGGGAATCATTGCTGAGCAGGGTATGAAGGACGCAGAGGCAGAAATGTACTGAACAATTTCAGATATTCCTCTTAGACCACAAGACAGTACCGTGCTCAGTCAGTGCTGACTCTCTGACAGTGCAGCGCTTCCTCAGTACTGACCAACCCAACAGGGCAGAGCTCCCTCATTACTGACCCTCCGACAGTGTGGCACTTCGATGACCCTCTGACGGGGCTGCATTCCCTCGGGCCTTTCCCTCCTACAATGCAGCACTCCGTCAGTACTGATCCTCTGACAGTGCAGTGCTCCCTTAGTCCTGACCGTCTGACAGTGCAGCACTCCCTTAGTACTGACCATCTGACAGTGCAGTGCTCCCTTAGTACTGACCCTCTGATACTGCAGCATTCCCTCAGTACTGACCATTGACAGAGCAGAACTCCCTCGGTGCTGATCCTCTGACAGTGTGGCACTGTCTCGATCCTGCACCTCTGATAGTGCAGCAATGTCTCAGTATTGACCCTCTGACAGGGTAGCGTTCTCTCAGTTCTGGTAAAAAGTGAGGTCTGCAGATGCTGGAGATCAGAGCTGAAAATATGTTGCTGGTTAAAGCGCAGCAGGTCAGGCAGCATCCAAGGAACAGGAAATTCGACGTTTCGGGCACAAGCCCTTCATCAGGAATGAGGCTCATTCCTGATGAAGGGCTTGTGCCCGAAACGTCGAATTTCCTGTTCCTTGGATGCTGCCTGACCTACTGCGTTTAACCAGCAACACATTTTCAGCATCTCTCAGTACTGACCCACTGATGGTGCAGTGCTCTCTCAGTACAGATCCTTTGACAGTGTAGCATTCCCTCTGGACTGAACAAGTGACAGTGCACTGTCCCTCAGTGCTGACCATTTGACAGTGTAGCACTCCTCAGTACTGACCCTCTGGCAATGCAGCAGGCCCTCAATACAGACCCTCTGACACACAGCGCGGTGCTCCCTCAGTACTAACCCCCTCACAGTGCGGTGTTCTATCAGGACTGACTGTCTGACACTGACACTCACACATTGCGGTACTCCCTCAGAACTGACCCTCTGACAGTGTGACACTGCCCCCACGCCGAGCGTGTGACAGTGTGGTGCACCCTCAGTACTGATCTTCCGACCGTGCGGTACACCCTCAGTACTGACACTCTGACAGTGCAGCTCTTTGACAGTGCAGCGCTCATTTAGTTCTGACATTCTTACAGTTTAGCACTTCCTCAGTACTAACCCTCTGAGAATGCACTGCTCCCTCAGTACTGACTCTCTGACTGTGCAGCACTCCCTCAGTACTGACCCTCTGACAGTGTAGCATTCCCTCAGTACTGACCCTCTGACAGTGCAACGCTCCCTCAGTACTGAACCTCTGACAGTGCAGCATTCCCTCAGGACTGACCTTTTGACAGTGTAGCATTCCCTCAGTACTGACCCTCTGACAGTGCAACGCTCCCTCAGTACTGACCCTCTGACAGTGCAGCACTCCCTCAGTATTGAACCTCTGACAGTGCAGCACTCCCTCAGTACTGACCCTCTGACAGTGCAGCACTCCCTCAGTGTTGACCCTCCGACAGTGCAGCACTCCCTCAGTACTGATCCTCTGACAGTGCAGCACTCCCTCAGTACTGAACCTCTGACAGTGCAGCACTCCCTCAGTACTGACCCTCTGACAGTGTAGCATTCCCTCAGTACTGAATTCTGACAGTGCAACGCCCCCTCAGTACTGACCCTCTGACAGTGCAGCACTCCCTCAGTGTTGACCCTCTGACAGTGCAGCACTCCCTCAGTACTGACCCTCTGACAGTGCAGCACACCCTCAGTACTGACCCTCTGACAGTGCAGCACTCCCTCAGTGTTGACCCTCCGACAGTGCAGCATTCCCTCAGTATTGACCCTCTTTTTTCTATTTCTTAGAGTCTTGTGGAAATTTGGAGACATAGGGTTTGCAGATTCTGAGGAAGCATGAGAGAGACACACAAACCAAGTCCTGTCTGAAACTTTGTGTAATAGACTATTCAGAGGCGCAGAGTCATAGAGATGCACAGCTTGGAAACAGACCCTCCTGTTCAACTCGTCCATACCAACCCGAAATTCTCATCTCATTTCATTCCATTTGCTAGCACTTGGCTGATATCCCTCTAAACCCTTCCTATTCACATACTCATCCTGAAGCCTTTTAAATGTCGTAATTGTACCAGCCCCCATCACTTCCTCTAGCAGCTAACTGCTTGCCCTTGAATAAGTGCTCAAATATTTATACTGTCTATAGAAACTCTAATAAACACCAACCTACGAAAGCTGATCATTGCCATTTTCAACCCACCCTTTGCTTCTTCATTATGCCGATTTCAACAGAGGTAAAGAAACAGTCTTAGTGACCATCCTTCAGAAATGGGATAGCAAGGATCCACAGAAAGTATATTCCTGTCATGGTGAAAGGGAAGGCTGGTAGGGATAGGGAATGCTGGAAGACGAAAGAAATTGAGGGTTTGGTGAAGCAAAAGAAGGAAGCATATGTCAGGTACAGACAGGATAGATCGAGTGAATCCTTAGAGTATAAAGAAAGTAGGAGTATACTTAAGAGGGAAATCAGGAGGGCAAAACGGGTCATGAGATAGCTTTGGCAAATATAATTAAGGAGAATCCAAAGGCTTTTTACAAATATATTAAGGACGAAAGGGTAACTAGGGAGAGAATAGGCCCCCTCAAAGATCAGCAAGGCAGCCTTTGTGTGGAGCCACAGAAAATGGGGGGATACTAAATGAATATTTTGCATCAGTATTTACTGTGGAAAAGGATATGGAAGATATAGACTGTAGGAAAATAGATGGTGACATCTTGCAAAATGTCCAGATTACAGAGGAGGAAGTACTGGATGTCTGGAAACGGTTCAAGGTGAATAAATCCCCAGTACCTGATCAGGTGTATCGAGAACTCTGTGGGAAGCTACAGAAATGATTGCTAGGCCTCTTGCTTAGATATTTGTATCATTGATAGTCACAGGTGAAGTGCCAGAAGACTGGAGGTTGGCAAATGTGGTGCCACTGTTTAAAAAGGTTGGTAATTCAAGCCAGGGAACTATAGACCAGTGAGCCTGACCTCAGTGGTGGGCAAGTTGTTGGGGAGAATCCTGAGGGACAGGATGTACATGTATTTGGAAAGGCAAGGACTGATTCGGGATAGTCAACATGGCTTTGTGTGTGGGAAATCATGTCTCACAAACTTGATTGAGTTTTTTAATGAAGTAACAAAGAAGATTGATGAGGGCAGAACAGTAGATGTGATCCATATGGACTTCAGTAAGGCGTTTGACAAGGTTCCCCATGGGAGACTGATTAGCAAGGTTAGATTTCATGGAACACATGGAGAACTAGCCACTTGGATACAGAACTAGCTCAAAGGTAGAAGACAGAGGGTGGTGGTGGAGGGTTGTTTTTCAGACTGGAGGCCTGTGACCAGTGAAGTGCCACAAGGATCGGTGCTGGGTCCTTTACTTTTTGTCATTTACATAAATGATTTGGATGCGAGCATAAGAGGTACAGATAGTGAGTTTGCAGATGACACCAAAATTGGAGGTATAGTGGACAGCGAAGAGGGTTACCTCAGATTACAACAGGATCTTGACCAGATGGGCCAATGGGCTGAGAAGTGGCAGATGGAGTTTAATTCAGATAAATGCGAAGTGCTGCATTTTGGGAAAGCAAATCTTAGCAGGACGTATACACTTAATGGTAAGGTCCTAGGGAGTGTTGCTGAACAAAGAGACCTTGGAGTGCAGGTTCATAGCTCCTTGAAAGTGGAGTCGCAGGTAGATAGGATAGTGAAGAAGGCATTTGGTATGCTTTCCTTTATTGGTCAGAGTATTGAGTACAGGAGTTGAGAGGTCATGTTGCGGCTGTACAGGACATTCGTTAGACCACTGTTGGAATATTGCGTGCAATTCTGGTCTCCTTCCTATCGGAAAGATGTTGTGAAACTTGAAAGGGTTCAGAGTAGATTTACTAGGATGTTGCCAGGGTTGGAGGATCTGAGCTATAGGGAGAGGCTGAACAGGCTAGGGCTGTTTTCCCTGGAGTGTCGGAGGCTGAGGGGTGACCTTATAGAGGTTTACAAAATTATGAGTGGCATGGATAGGATAAATAGGCATTTTTTTTCCTTGGGGTCAGAGAGTCCAGAACTAGAGGGCACAGGTTTAGGGTGAGAGGGGAAAGATATAAAAGAGACCTAAGGGGCAACTTTTTCACGCAGTGGGTGGTACGTGTATGGAATGAGCTGCCAGGGGATGTCATGGAGGCTGGTACAATTGCAACATTTAAGAGGCATTTGGATGGGTATATGAATAGGAAGGGTTTGGAGGGATATGGGCCGGGTGCTTGCTGCCCATTAGTCAGAGTGGAGACATCTTACCCGTCAAGCTGCGTGAGCCTTTCACACCCCATGTCTTATTGATGAGGCACAGCAGTAGCACGGAAGGAAAGAAAAGCAAATCCTGCTCTCCATATCTCACTGACTCTTGGAACATTCTGTCCCATGACTCAAAGATCTGCCCTGTTCAGTCACATGAAGTCCCAAGGTGGAAACTCATAGAAACCCACATAGATTTCCCCCTGAATTGATGCTGCCCTCCACAAGGGGGAATGTGTCCAGTCATCCTGGGCCAGGAGAAGGGGATGGTGTGAGTTTCTAACCTGAACTGACAGTGACGGATTTTATAAACTTGTATTACAGGATATACAGGTGGGTATTCGGATGATAATCTCAGTAATTGTAATGCCTAACTCTGACAGAATTACTCAATTCATCAGGACCTGGATATTCGCATTGTGTGTGAGTATTGTATTCCAGCTCAATCCCATTTGCTGCATCAAAGTTCTCCTTTGAATCAGCCCATTGTCTCAATAGATCTCCCCAAACCTTCAATGTGTCCTGGAACCCTTGTATAATGAGCTGATGGGTGTAAGGTTTATTATTATAACGTGTAACATTTGTAAACTGCTCTGTCACAGCTCCCCTCAATTTCCTCTGCTCCAAGGAGAACAACCTCAGTTTCCCCAATGTCTGTTTGCTCTCTATAAGGTACACATCAGGATTGTGTTGGAACATTCTCCACTTGCCTGCATCAGTGCAGACACCAACAATATTAAAGAAAGTGAACATCCTCCAGGACAAAGCACTGTGCCTGAGTGGTGTCCCATCCACCACCTTCAGCATTCCCTCTCCCCACCCCAGAGACACAGTGACATCACTGTGTAAAAGGCTGCTCTCTCATTAGGGAGAGATGGCTGGTGCTGGTTTAACCTGAAGGTTACCACAGCCCAGGTAAGGGGAGAGGTTGAGAAGGAGAGTCCATCTATCGTAGATCGATATTCTCTATCTATCTGCAACACCAATATCATAAAAATGAATCATGTAAAAAAAATTCAAAATACACACTAAAATCTCCCATTCTTTGAACCATCCTGGTAAATCTCCTGTGCCCCCTGTCAGGGACCCTGCCATCCTTCCCAATGTGTGGGCGATCTCTGGTTTGCACAGAAACAGCTGCTCTGTGTTCCTGTGGGTAATGTCATCATCGAGCAACCCTTGCACTAAACCTCACTGCCTGGAAGGGTGGGAGACACAGAAATCCCAACAACATTTCAGATATATTTCGGTGCATGCTTGCAATGCCAAGACAGACAACGCGATGGACCAAGTATTGGAAAATGGATTAGGATAGTTAGGTGGTAGTTTTCTTTACTGTCACAGACCCAATGGCCCACAGAGCCTTTTTCTGTGCTGTAAACCTCGAGACACTTATTATAGGGATATGACAGGCCACCTTTGAAACCAGGTCAGAAAAGGTGATATTAGAATAGGTGACACATGATTGGTCAATGTGTTTGGGAGGAAGGTGAGATGGAGAAGTTTAGGAGGAATTCTGGAGCTCGGCACAGGAAACTGAAGTGAGAAATTCATCAAGTGAGAAATAAAAATGGGGTATCCTCAAGGCTGGAATCAAAGAAAGGCAGATGGAGCAGAGCTTTGAGAGACTGGAGGGGATTAGAGTTAGGGAGGGTTCTGAGGCTGGAGAGGAATTATTAGAGATAAGGAAGAGTTGTGAGACTGGATGAGGTGACAGTGATAGGCAGAGATGTGAAGATGGAGGAATGTGGAGATAGCAAGAATTAGAGTTGGAATGTTATATAGCACAGAAACAGATCCTGTGGTCCAATCAATCCATGTCAACCATTATTCCAAACTAAGTTAATCTCACCTGCCTCCCCTTGGTCTATATGCTTCCAAACATTTCCTATTATGTACCCTGTCCAAATGACTTCCTCGTACAATCCCTATGGCATGGAAACTGGCCATTTAGAGTCAGAGTCATAGAGATGTACAACATGGGAACAGATCCTTTGGTCCAACCCGTCCATGCTGACCAGATGTCCCAACCCAATCTAGTCCCACCTGCCAGCACCCAGTCCATATCCCTCCAAACCCTTCCTTTTCATATATCTATCCAAATGCCTCTTAAATGTTGCAATTGTACCAGCCTCCACCATATCCTCTGGCAGCTCATTCCATACACGTACCACCTTCTGCATGAAAAAGTTGCCCCTTAGGTCTCTTTTATGTCTTTCCCCTCTCACCCTGAACCTATGCCCTCTAGTTCTGGACTCCCTGACTCCAGGGAAAAATTGCCTATTTATCCTATTCATGTCCCTCATAATTTTGAAAATCTCTATAAGGTCACTCCTCACCATCCAACACTCCACGGAAAACAGCCTCTCCCTATAGTTCAAATCCTCCAACCCTGTTAATATCCTTGTAAATTTTTTCTGAACCCTTTCAAGTTTCACAACATATTTCTGATAGGAAGGAGACCAGAACTGCATGCAATATTCCAACAGTGGCCTAACCAATGTCCTGTACAGCCACACATGATATCCCAACTCCTGTACTCAATACTCTGACCAATAAAGGAAAGCATACCAAACGCCTTCTTCACTATCCTATCGACCTGTGACTCCACTTTCAAGGAGCTATGAATCTGCTCCCCAAGGTATCTTTGTTCAGCAACACCCCCTAGGACCTTACCATTAAGTGTATAAGCCCTGCTAAGATTTACTTTCCCAAAATGCAGCACCTCGCATTTATCTGAACTAAACTCCATCTGCCACTTCTCAGCCCATTGGCCCATCGGGTCAAGATCCTATTGTAATGTGAGGTAACTCTCTTCGCTGTCCACTACACCTCCAATGTTGGTGTCATCTGCAAACTTACTAACTGCACCTCATTTATGTAAATGACAAAAAGTAGAGGGCTCAGCACCGATCCTTGTGCACTCCAATGGTCATTGCCCAACAAATCCACCCAGACCCATTCCCCTATGTTTCCTCCACACTAATGCACCCAACATACATCCCTGAACAGTATGGGCAATTTAGCATGGCCACCTTATTTGTGGGAGGATACCCACACAGACACGGGGAGAATGTGCAAAGTCCCCACAGACAGTCGCTGGAGGCTGGAATTGAACCCATGTCCCTGGCGCTATGATGTGACAGTGTGAATCACTGAGCCACCGTGCTCCCCAGCAGTTGTAATTGTATTCACAGCTACAACATCTGTGGAGGTTCATCCAGCATGTTAACCAACTCGGTGTAAAAAAGTAATAAAAATTCCCTAATGTCTTTTGAAAGCCTTTTCTCCCCTCACCTGTAAACTTATGCTGATGAAGGGTTTATGCTCGAAACGTCGAATTCTCTATTCCTGAGATGCTGCCTGGCCTGCTGTGCTTTGACCAGCAACACATTTGCAGCTGTGATCTCCAGTATCTGCAGACCTCATTTTTTACTGTAAACTTATGCAGCCCACTCTTGAATCTCATCCCCTCCTGGAACGGGCACCTGCTGTTCACATTACCGAGATGCCTCATGATTTTATAAACCTCTAATAAGGTCACCCCTCAACCTTCTACAGTCCAGTGAAAAAAGACCCAGCCTATCCAGCCTCTCCTTATAACTGAAACCATCCATTCCCATCACCATCCTGGTAAATCTCTTCTGAACCTGCTCCAATTTAATGATATCCTTCATATAACAGCACAACCAGAACTAGGTGCAGGATTCCAGAAGAGGCCTCCCCACTTCCTGTACAGCCTCAACGTAATGTCCCAACTCCTATACTCCAAAGTCTGAGCAATGAGGGCAAAATTGTGGGCGGCACGGTGGCACAGTGGTTAGCACTGCTGCCTCACAGCGCCTGTAGACCCGGTTCAATTCCCGACTCAGGCGACTGACTGTGTGGAGTTTGCACGTTCTCCCCGTGTCTGCGTGGGTTTCCTCCGGGTGCTCCGGTTTCCTCCCACAGTCCAAAGATGTGCGGGTCAGGTGAATTGGCCAAGCTAAATTGCCCGTAGTGTTAGGTAAGGGATAAATGTAGGGGTATGGGTGGGTTGCGCTTCGGCGGGTCGGTGTGGACTTGTTGGGCCGAAGGGCCTGTTTCCACACTGTAAGTCTAATCTAATCTAACCACCCTGTCTACATGTGAAACAAACTTCAAAGACCACAACCCCTAGGTCTCTTTGTTCTATATCACTTCTCAAGGCCCGACTTTTAATGAGTGTAAGTCCTGCCCTTGTTTGTTTTATGAAAATGTAATATCTTGCATTTATTCAGATTAAACTCCATCTGCCACTGTTCAGCCATCCACCCAATTGATCAAGATCCCTTTGGAATCATAGATAACCTTTGTTGGTGTCCACTTTAACACCATTTTTCGTGTCACCCGCAAACTTACAAACCAAACTTTCTATATCTCATCGAAATCATTCATATGAATGGCAAACAAAAGTGGACCCAGCACTGATCCCTGGGGAACACCGCTGGTCACAGGCCTTGAGTCTGAAAAAAACCCCTCCACTATTACTCTCTCGCCAACTGTTTCAATGCTGACTATCACTAATCATTCCATATCTCTCCAAATACATGTAAATCCTATCCTTCAGAATCACCTGCAGCAACTTACCCATCACTGAAGTCAGACTCACAGGCCTGTCGATCCCAGGCTTCTCCTTATACCCCTTCACAGACAAAGGTGCAACATTAGCCACTCTCCAGTCATCAGACAACTCATCCGTCATTATTGATTATACAAATGTTTCCACAAGGAGCCGACAATTTCCTCCCACCCAAAGCGTTCCCCTACTATTACTTCAGTCACTTGCCCTGTCTTATTACCCTAGGAAAAAGTCATGTTTTGCTCCTTCTCTGATAAATCATTTACATATTGAGAAAGAAAATATTCTTGAACTCATTTAACAAATTCTTCACCAACTAAATCACTATATTTAGTACCAGTCAATGTTAGGAAAATTCAATTCCCTACTATTCCAACCTTATTATTCTGCCATATACCTGAGATCTTTCTGTACACTGTTCCTCAAGTTCCCTCTGATTATTGCAGTGTCTATAGTGCCATCAAACAAGGTGACTTTTTGTTTATTTGAAAACCTCTGTTAGCACAACTTTTCAGAAATAAAAGCTGTCCTCCATGATTTCAAGTTTTCCTTGTGTATTCATCCAGAGGATGTGGGTATCACTGACCAGGCCAGCATTCATTGCCCATCCCTAATTACCCAGGGGGCAGTGAGAGTCAACCGCATTGCTGTGGGTTTGGAATCACCTGTAGGCCAGACCAGGTAAGGATGGCAAGTTCCTTCCCCAAAGAACATTAGTGAGCCAGATGGGTTTTTCCTAACAATCGACAATGGTTTCATGGCCATCATTAGAGTTTTCATTCCAGATTTTATTGAATTCAATTGCCACCATTTGCCATGGTGGGATTTAAATCCAGGTCCCTAGACCATTACCTGGGTCTCCAGATTACTACTCCAGTGACAATACCTCATCAGCGATTACCTCCCCTTGTAGTGATGTTAAAAAATGAAAGCTCTCCTATGCTTACAATTTGAGGAAATGAACTGAGACATCTCCAAAGACTTCTTCAAAAAGCTAGAGAGCAGAAATCTATTTGGAAAAAACAAATCATGCTTTTTTGAGTTATTTTTTAAAAAAATCTTATACCACGGACATGTAATTTCTGAGGCGGGGGAGGGGGGGCAGGGTTACAGTGATAGCTTCGTCCGGAGGCTCAGTGAAGATGTTACCTAGTATAGTCACGACATGTCTGATCATGAACCTTCCAGCTCAGCGAGCAAACCTACATCCAGAACCCCAACCTCAGTTACTGATCTTCTCAGAGCTCATTAGGGAGGATGGTGAGGCTGCAGGTAAATCCCAGTAAATAAAACCGAGCAGTGAACTCTCCCAGCTGACTGGCTGTGAAGTTATAAACCTCCCTGGAAATCGAGCGGACAGTGACATTTCACAGCTACCCTCAGAGCGACCTCACTCTCAAATGACTCAGAGCTGGGGATCAGCTCAGTGGGTTTCAGTCTCTTAAAAGATAAATCTTTGTTTTATTTTCATAAATCTACAATAGTGAGTAAGGTGAGGGCTTTATTTTAATATGTCTTATGGTCTCTTTATTAATTTTTGAAAATATAAAACACAGGTATTAAGTTATTCTAGGGCAATATTTTGTAGAGCAGTAAGACTGTGTCTTTCTCTGGGTCTGTAAAATGTTAAGTTGCAGGGATAGCCATTCTTTGAGTGATGTGCCCTTCCTGTCAGACGTCTGAGATTAGTGAACATTTCAATGATCCTGATGATGATGTCTGCATGAAGAGTGGTTGCAAATCCTATCGATCGCATAGATCTGTTGGAGCGACAGTTAAAGGCAGTGAGGCATTCACAGGAGCTAGGAAGTGTGATCGGTGGCAGTTTCAGCAGAAAACCTGCAGATACAGTCAGGTAGATGGGTTACCTCCAGGAAAGGTAGGAGAGGGAGGCAGGTAGTGCAGGCGTCTCCTCTGTCTATCCCACTCTCACACAAGTATACTGCTTTGGAAAATGTCGGGGGTCACAGACACTCAGGGGAATGTAGCAGTGGCAGCCAAGTTACTGGTGCTGAGACTGTCTCTAACGTAACGTGAGGTATATCCAGTTCCACATGATCGATGGTGATAGGGGACTCTCTAGTCAGGGGCACAGACTGCTGTTTCTGCAGCTGACAGTGAGACTTCAGAATGGGGAGGTGCCTCTCTGGTGACAGGGTCAAGGATGTCTCAGAGAGGGAGCAGAATATTCTCAAAGGGGAGAAAACCCAAAGTGAATGTGAGGAAAGAGCTAAATCTGAGGCGGCTGGTACGGTTCATACGTCAACAGTCAAGGGCAAGGCAGAGAATGAGGTGGGACTGAGCACCTCCATTTACTTCAATGCAAGAGGCCCGACAGGTCAGGCAGCTGGGCTCAGGGTATGTTTTGAAATAGCATTGGGATATTATAGCAATTACAGAGGCATCACTCAGGGATGGATAGACTAGCAGCTTAATGTTCAGGGTATAGATGCTATAGCAAGTATAGAAAGGGGGCAACAGAGCAGGGGAGAAGTGTTTTTGATGAGGGATAACATTACGGCTGGCCTTCAGGAGGGTATTCCTGGGAGTACATCCAGGGAATTGGGAAGTTAGAAATTAGTGATCACCTTATTGGGATTGTACTACCAACCACCCCCCCCCACCCCCCCCCCCCCCCCCCCCCCCCCCCTCCACTGTTCTCTGTAAGAATAGGACGGTTGTATGCAAGACATGACCTTTTTTTCCTTTGTTCATTCACAGGATGAGGGTGTCACTGGTTGGGCCCAGAGGGCAGTCAACAGTCAACAGTCAACCACATTGCTGTGGGTCTGGAGTCACCTGTAGGCCAGACCAGGTAAGGATGGCAGATTCCTCCCCTAAAGGACATGAGTGATCCAGGTGGGTTTTTCCAACAATTGACAGTGGATTCATTGTCGTCATTAGATTCTTAATTGCAGATTTTTATTGAATTCACATTCCACTATCTGCCGTGTCTGGATTCAAACCCAGGTCCCCCGATGGTTATCTGGGTCTCGGGATTAACTGGCTAGCGATATCACCACCTTTTCTCTTGGGAAATGAGCCAGGGTGAGTGACTGAGGTATCAGTGGGGCAGCACATCAGCACCAAAGATCCCACAGTATTGTGGCTCAGTGGTTAGCTGTGCTGCCCACACACCAGGAGCCTGGGTTTGGTTCCAGCCTCAGGCGACTGTTTGTGTGGAATTTGCACATTCTCCCAGTGTCTGCATGGGTTTCCTCCCACAATCCAAAGAAAGTGAGTACTGCAGATGCTGGAGATCAGAGCTGAAAATGTGTTGCTGGAAAAGTGCAGCATTTCAGGCAGCATCCAAGGAGTAGGAGAATCGACGTTTTGGGCATGAGCCCTTCTTCAGGAATGAGGAATGTGTGCCAAGCAGGCTAAGATAAAAGGTAGGGATGAGGGACTTGGGGGAGGGGTGTTGGAAATGCGATAGGTGGAAGGAGGTTAAGGTGAGGGTGATAGGCTGGAGTGGGGGTGGGGATGGAGACGTCAGGAAGAAGATTGCAGGTTTGGAAGGTGGTGCTGAGTTAGGGCTGGGAAGGGAAATATGTCCCTGGTAGTGGGGTCTGACTAGGTAGCGGAAATGGCAGAGATTAATGTGCTGTTTCTGTATTGCGTGGCAGGTGAGGACCAGGGGATTATATTTTTATTGTAGTCAGGAGGGGTGGTATAAAGGCAGAGGTGCGGGAAGTGGAGGATATGTGTTGGAGGGTATTGCTGATCAAGTGTGAGGGAAATTGCGGTCCTCGATATAGGAAAACTTTCTGGAATGTCCTGGAGTGCAATTGCTTTGCCTGGAGTAGTTAGAGCAGAGGCAGAGGAATTGGGAGTACAGGATCATGTTTTTACAGGAATATACTCTAGGGTAATCAGGAAGGCAAAAAGGAGACATGAAATAGCTTCAGGAAATGGTTTAAGGAGAATCCAAAGAAATTCTACAAATACATCAAGGATAAAAGAATAACCAGACAGAGAATAGGACCCCTTAATGATCAACAAGGCCATCTATGGAACAACAGGAGGTGGGAGAGATACTATACTGTTCTAGTATTTCATGTCGTTTTTTTACTAGAGAAGGATATGGAAACTAGAGAGTTTGGAGAAATAAACAATGATAACTTGAAAAGTGTCCATGTTACAGCGGAGGTGGTACTGGATGGCTCAAATCGCATCAAGGTGGATAGATCCCTGGGTCCTGATCAGGTGTATTCCAGCAATTTGTGGAGAGCTAGGGAAGTGATTGCAGTGCCCCTTCCTGAGGCATTTATATCATCGTGGTGGGGAAAGGCCAGGGAACAAGAGAACAGCCAGCCTGAAGTCAGTGGCAGGCAAGTTGTTGGAAGGGATTCTGAGGGACAGGATTTACATGTATTTGGAAAGGCAAGGAATGATTAGGGATCGTCAACATGGCTTTGTGCGTGGGAAATTGTCTCTCTCTAACTTGACTGAATTTTTTTTGAAGAAGTGATCGGAAGATTGATGAAGACAGACTGTGGACGTTGTCTATGTGGGCATTGAACAAGGTTCCACAAAGCAGACTGGTTCGTAAGGTTAGATAACATGGAATGCAGGGAGAACTAGCCATTGGGATACAAAACTGGCTTGTAGGTAGGAGACAGAGGGTGGTGATGGAGGGTTGATTTCTGGACTGGAAGCCTGTGAGAAGCAGCGTGCTGCAGGAATGGATATTTGAATCCTTAAATAAATGACTTGGATGTGAATATATGAGGTAGGTTTACATAAAACAACAAAATTGGAGGTGTAATGGACAGTGAAGAAAGTTAGTTCAGAATACAAAAGGGTCTTGATCAGATGGGCCATTGGAGCAAGGAATGGCAGACAGAGTCCAATTTAGACAAATGTGAGCTGCTGCATTTTGGAAAAGAAATTCAAGGCAGAACTTAATACATTTAATGGGTAGGTCCTGGAGAGTGTTGCTGAACAAAGAGACCTTGGAGTGTGGGTTCATTGCTCCTTGAAAGTAGAGTCACAGGTAGGCAGGGTAGTGAAGGTGGTGTTTGGTCCGCTTATATTTATTGGTCAATACATTGAGTGCAGAAGCTGGGATGTCATATTGTGGTTGGATAGGACATTGATTGAGCCATTTCAGGAATTCTGTTTTCATTTCGAATTTCCCTGTTCTAGTAAGGATGTTGTGAAACTTGAAATGGTTCAGACAAGATTTACAAAGACTTTGCTGTGGTTGGAGGATTTGGGCTACAGGGAGAGGCTGAATAGGCTGGGGCTATTTTCACTGGAGAGTCAAAGACTGAGAGGTGACTTTTGGGCGATTTATAAAATCATGAGGAGCATGGATACAGTGAACAGCCGGGGTCTTTTTTCCCCAGGTTAAGTGAGTCCAAAACAAGACCACTTGGGTTTATGTTGAGAGGGCAAAGATTTAAAAGAGATCTAAGGCGCAACGTTTTCAAGCTGAGTGTGGTGTATAGATGGAATGAGCTGCAAGAGAAGTAATGGAGGCTGATACATTTACAACATTTAAAAGGCATCGATTGGGTACATGAATAGGGAGGGATTTGAGGAATTCAGACCAATAGCTGGCAAGTGGGACTCTGTTAGTTTCGGATTCCTAGTTGGCGTGGGTGAATTGGACCATTGTTTCTGTGCTGTACATCTCAGCACAGATAATTCTCCTTGGATCTGAGAAGGTTCAGCAGTGATTATGACCACATGTAGATTTGTTTCCAAGATATTTAATTTGAAGAGGGAGGGGAATTTTTAATAACGTCACAATTTTAGCAACTACTTTAAGTTAATTGGCAAATAACGCAAGGTAAATATGTGACCTATACTTTACTCAGTACATTCTGAGCATCTGGAACAGTCTGAACAGCAGGTGGACACAGATTCAGCAGGTATTCTCAAACAGATTTGCAATTTTACTTTTTAAGGAAAGTCTTTGGAGATTGTGGCCAAATGTGAGGGGAATTGGGACAGATTGGCAGCATCTCCAGAGGGAGAGAGTACAGCTCCAATGGGCTGAATAGCCCCCAGCCTCTGTGCTCTGTGATACTGCCCCATTCACTGTGAATGATGAAGCTCATCCCAAGGCAGAGAGAGGTAGGAGCCCCCACTCTCATCACAATGGGGCCTGGCTGATTGATGGCAGCTCACTGACCAATAGGAGGTGAGTTGATGTGGTCCTCCAGCCAATGGGAATGAATAAGAGGCGTGGCCAGCATGATGACACATGACCATGAGCTGTGCAGGGACAATGTCACTGTGAGTGGGAGAGACAGCAGAGAGGCTGCTAGACCTGAATTACAAACTCCTGGGCAATTAAACCCAAAAGAACTGTGGATGCTGTAAATCAGAAACAACAACCAGGAGGCTCGTGAAAATGTCAGCGGGCCTAACAGCATCTGTGAAGAGAAACCAGAGTTAAAGTTTCAGATCCGGTGACCCTTCCTCAGAACTGACGTTACCGAGGGAAAAAAGTCAGTTTATATGCAGAAGGTAGGGTGGGGAGGGGGGATGTAAGGAGTAAAGGGTAGGTGGGGATAGAGCGAGAGAACAGTTGGATTAAGGATTTTTTTAATTTCAAAAATATACTTTACTCATAAATACTTTGAACTATACAACGGGACATACCGTACATAAGTAAACATTCCATTTCTTTTCATACCGAAACAGAGTAATCATTCCTATTTACAGGTCGGTATGATTATATTTTGAGCTGAGGTGCCAGCAGAGCCCAAATGACTATGTGGGCCCTCTGTTCTTCTTAGGCAGGCAGATGTGACACGGTGGTCTTTCCCCACCGTGCCTTGGCGGCAGCTGTCCCACGCTTCAGCGCGTCCCTCAACACGTAGTCCTGGACCTTAGAATGTGCCGCTCTGCAACGCTCAGTCGGGGTCAACTCCTTCAGCTGGAAGATCAACAGGTTTCAGACCACCCAGAGAGCGCCCTTCACCGATGATCCTCCAGGCACAGTTGATGTTCGTCTCGGTGTGCGTCCCGGGAGAATAGGCCGTAGAGCACGGAGTCTCACATCACGGCGCTGCTCGGGACGAACCTCGACAAACACCACTCCATTCCTCTCCAGACTTCCTCTGCATAGGCACATTCCAGAAGGAGGTGTGTGACAGTCTCGTCCACCCCGCAGCCACTTCGAGGGCAGCGTGCGGTGCAGCAGAGAGTCCGGGCGTGCATAAAGGATCTCACAGGCAGAGCTATTCTCACCACCAGCCAAGCCATGTCTTGGTGCTTGTTGGACAGTGCTGGCGATGAGGCATTCTGCCAAATAGCTTTGACAGTCTGCTCAGGGAACCGCTTGATAGGATCCGCCCTCTCCTTTTCCCGAAGGGTCTCAAGGACACTACGTGCTGACCACTTCCTGATGGACTTGTGGTCAAAGGTGTTTTTCTTCATAAGTTTCTCCACGAAGGACAGGTGGTACGGAACAGTCCAACTACTCAGAGCGTTCCGTGGCAGCGAGGCCAGGCCCATCCTTCGCAACACCGTGGACAGGTAGAACCTCAGCACGTAGTGACACTTGATGTTTGCGTACCGGGGATCCATGCACAGCTTGATGCAGCCACACACAAAGGTGGCCATCAGGGTGAGGGTGGCATTGGGAGTGTTTTTTCCCCCATTGCACCGGCCTTTGTACATTGTGTCCCTTCGGACCCGGTCCATCTTTGATCTCCACATGAAGTGGAAGATGGCCCGGGTGACTGCGGCAGCACAGGTTCTGGGGATAGGCCAGACCTGTGCCACATGTAACAATACTGAGAGTACCTCACACCTGATGACCAGGTTTTGTTCCCATGATGGAGAGCAACCGTTGCTCCCATCTGCCTAGTTTCTGTCTCATCTTCCTGATCCGCTCCTCCCAAGTCTTGGCGCACGCCCCAGCCCCCCCGAACCAAATACCCAGCACCTACAGGTGGTCAGTCCTGACGGTGAAGGGGATAGAGGATTGGTCGGCCCAGGTCCCGAAGAGCATGGCCTCGCTCTTGCCCGGTTTACCTTGGCCCCCGAGGCCCGTTTGAACTGGACACAGATGCACAAGAGTATGTGCACGGACAGCGGTTCCGAGCAGAAAACAGTGACGTCATCCATGTACAGGGAGGCCTTAACCTGTAGGCCTCCGCTGCCAGGAATAGTCACCCCTCTCAGGCTCGCATCCTTCCTGATGGATTCGGCAAATGGCTCTATGCAGCACACAAATGAGGCAGGAGAGAGAGGGCAGCCCTGCCTGACTCCAGATCTTACAGGGAAGCTATCTGATTCCCACCCATTGATTGAGACTGCACTGACAATGTTGGTGTAGAGCAGTCTGATCCAATTCCCTCCCCAAAGCCCATTTTGGAGAGGACATTCCTCATATATGTGTGCGATATCCTGTCAAAGGCTTTCTCCTGGTCCAGGCTGATCAGGCAGGTGTCGACCCCCCTGTCCTGCACATAGGCGATCGTATCCCTGAGGAGTGCAAGACTCTCAGAGATCTTCCTGCCCGGTACAGCACAGGTTTGGTCAGGGTGGATCACCAATCCCAGAGTAGACCTGACCCGGTTGGCGATGAACTTTGACAAGCTTTTGTAGTCTGTGTTAACAGTGAGATCGGACTCCAATTTCTAATTTTGTCCCTCTCCCCCTTCTGCTTGTAGATGAGGGTGATGATGCCTTTCCTCATGGATTCACTCATGGTACCTGCTTGAAGCATAATGACATACACCTCTAGCAGGTCCCAGCCAATCAAGTCCCAAAGAGCAGAATAGATCTCGACCGGTAAGCTGTCGCTTCTGGGAGTTTCATTATTTTCGAAGGACTCGAGGGCCCTGGTCAGCTCATCCAGAGATAGCGGCTGGTCCAGCCTCTCTCGTGTTCCGTCATCTAGGACCTTCGTGATAGAGGACAGGAATGACTGGGAGGCCGTGCTGTCGGTTGGCTTTGAGTCATACAGACTGGCATAGAAGGATTTGCTGATCCTCATGATGTCAGCCTGAGATGACATTACCGCGCCATCTTCTTCCTTCAGGCTGCTGAGCACAGAGCTCCCTTTGTGCACCTTCTGGAAGAAGAAACGTGAGCACGTGTCGTCCTGCTCCACGGAGTGGACTCTGGACCGGAAGATTATCTTGGAGGCCTCCAAGGCAAAGAGCGAAGTTTGCTGGCCCTTCACCTCCTGGAGGTTCTCCGTGACATTGACCCCCAACGTCTGCAGCAGGAGCAGGTTCTGCTTACTTTTCTGGAGTTGGGACAGTTTTCCCCGCCTCTCTCTCTCGCCTCCTGAACACCTTTGAGGATGACGAACCTCTTGCTGTTCCCTTTTACTGTTTCCCACCAGTCCGCTGGAGACTCAAAGAGGGGCTTCGCGGTTCTCCAACTTGCGTAATCCCTCTTGAGCTCCTCAATGTTTCCCGGGGTCAACAGCTTAGTGTTCAGTTTCCACATTCCCTTGCCTGCCCGCTGCTCGTCCTGTAGGTGACAGTCAGCCAGCAGGAGGCAGTGGTCAGAGAAGAACACCGGCTTGACGTCGGTGGATCTGACCGAGAGCGTTCGGGACACAAACAGGTAATCTATCCTTGAGCGGATAGACCCGTCTGCCTGTGACCAGGTGTATCTACGCTGCGCTCCGTCTGCAAGGGTGCTGAAGACGTCGTGCAGCTTGGCATCTTTTACCGTGTCCATCAGGGCTCTGGACGATGCGTCCAGTTTACTGTCCCCCCTCGCCAGATTGTCCATCTGCAACAATGATACAGTTGAAGTCTCCGGCCAGAATGACCGGCCTGGACGTAGCCAGCAACAGTGGAAGCTGCTGCAGGACGGCCAACCGTTCACTCTTACCCACTGGGGCGTTCACGTTGATTAGTCTCGCGGGAGCGTTTCTGTATTTAACATCCACGACGAGGAGGCGCCCGCCCACACCTCCTTAACCTCGAAGATGGTGAAGTTGCCTCCCCGCAACAGGATACCGAGGTCTGAGGAGTGGTTATCGTTGCCTCCCAACCAAACTGACGGCCTAAGGGCCCACCAGCTCGACCATCTCCTGTAACTGCTGAGGTGTGGTATCCCACACTCCTGCAGAAACAGGACGTCAGCTTTGACGTTGGCCAGGAAGGCCAGCGTTGAAACACATCGCGCAGCAGATTTTATGCTGTGCACATTAATACTGGCAATTTTAATCCCCATTTCTTTTAACAAGTTGTGAGGTTACCCGTGTCCAATTGCCGCCGTCCTGCCCCTCTGAGGTAGCTGTCTGCATCCCCATGCACAACACGAACTGCTGGACCCTCGCAGGGCTGAGGTAGCTGTCCTGCTCCTCACTCGGTCCATTTTTCCGCTCCGGTGTCATCGGGCTGTGACCAGGGTCCACGCTGCCTGCTTCTATATCTGACAGCAGGGCTGTCAGAGGGTCGCTGCTCCCAGTGACCTGGAGCTGTGTGGCAGTGGGGCCCTCCTGGCTTTTACCTGGTGGGAGGTGGTAGCTTCCCATTGCCTCAGGAGGTACGTCCCTTGGTTGGCAGTTGCTGCTGTCCTTTCTCCCCGCAGCACTCTGCCTCTTCTTTTGGTGATGACCCTCCTTACGTCCGTCCTCACCCTCCAAAGAGCTGTCCGTGTCTTCCCCATGCAGCTGCCTTTTCCCCCTTTTCTGGGAGGTTTCCCTCCTCTTGTTTTGCACCATTCCTCTGTCTCCTTCTTTCCCTTCTCCTCCTCCTCCGCCCGTCCTGTCGGAGCTTTGCTCAGCAGCTGTCCCTCTCCAGTAGCTGGCGTCTGCTCTGCTCCGGCCTGTCCTTCTTTTTGGATGCCCCCAGACACCGTTCCCTTGCTGGTTTGTGGCCCACCCCCCGGCCATCTGCGCGGAGGTGGCGGCCCCACGTCTTGGGCAGGCCTTGTACACGTGGCCCGCCTCCCTGCACAGATTGCAGTTTTTTGCCTCCTTGCATTCTTTGGTCGGGTGGCCCTCCTCCTTGCGGTTCCGACAGATCGTGACCTTGCAGGCCGCCGCCATGTGGCCTGACCTCCCACAGGTTCGGCACACTTTCAGCTGCCCTGCATAAGTCAGGTACTCTCTGCTCCCTCCGATAGCAAAGCTGGAGGGTGGGTGGAGGATGTTCCCACTGGCATCAACCCTCAGGGTTACCTTGACCTGTCGTTTGCTGGTCCAGATCCCGAAAGGATCAATCACGTCAGTGCTTTCTCCCTCAACCTGCACATATCTCCTCAGGAACATCAGGACATCAGTTGGTGGAACATGGGGGTTGTACATGTGGATCGTGACAACCCGACTCCAGTGTGCAGGGAGCACACACTGCGGGACCCCCGACAAGATGGAGAACAGTGGGTCCCCCTCCTTTTCCTTGAAGACCTTCAGGAGCTGCTCGCATTGCTTCATGCTCCTGAAGGTGACATCGAAGTAGCCTGCCCTAGGGAAATGATAAAGGATTAGATAACTATCAGGCTGGGTGGGTGAATACTGTTAATTCGGACTGTTAGGGCTAACCATAGGTAATTTGTAATGACAGGCTGTGCGAACAAGGCCTGGTGTGTGGATAGGGCCTTAGGGCATGGGATTGTTAACCTATGTTTAGCCACTAACTGTCTCCATTGTACATCAATCCACGATTGGAGCTGCCGAGGACACATTCCTCTGGAATATCCTCCCTAACCCTCTCTGTCCTCCTTTAATTTGTATCTGAAAATAGTTCTGTTTAATCAATGTTTCCATCATTCGTGAAGCACTTTAGGGAGATTTGTCAATGTGAACAGCTCCATACAATGCAGGTATTTGTTGTTAATGTCTGACATTGGGAGAAACAGGAATGAACCCTCTCTCTCGTACCTGATGAACAGCAGCAAAAGCAGAGAATGGTCTGTGCAGTGATTGATGTCAGTGCAGGCCAACAGGGGGCAGAGGGTGAGACTGGAGGACCAGGCAATGCCAGTTTGTCCTCCAACCAATCAGAGTGAATGAGGGTATCCTCAACACTGGAATTAAGGAAAGGCACATATAGCAGAGGTTTGAGAAACTGGAGGAGATTAGAGATAGGGAGTGTTCTGACGCTGCAGAGGAATTATAGAGAGAAGGAAGAGTTGTGAGGATGGATGAGGTGACAGTGATTGGGAGAGTTGTGAGGATGGAGGCATTCACAGAGATAGCGAGGATACAGACCCTGTGGTCTAACCAATCCATGTCGGCCATAACTCCAAATAATCGCACCTGCCTCTGCTTGGTCCACATTCATCCAAGTATTTCCTATTAATGTACTTATCCAAATGTCTTTTAAATACTATAATTGTATTCACAGCTACCACTTCCTCTGGAAGTTCATTCCATATGGCTAAAAATTAAAACATCCCTAATGTCTCTTTTTCAAACCTTTCTCATCTCTTCTCAAAATGTATGCACTCGAGTCTTGAATTCCCTTCTCCCCCGGCCATTCACCTTATCCGTACTCTTGATGAATTTATAAACGTCTAATAAGGTCACCCCTGAACTTCCTACGCTGCAGTGCAAAATGTCTCAGCCTCTCCTTATTACACAATCCTTTCATTCCTGTCACCATCCTGGTAAATCTCTTCTGAATCTACTCCAATTTAATAATAGCCTTCCTATAACAGCACAACCAGAACTGGGCACAGTATTCCAGAAGAGGCCTCACTAACATCCTGTACAACCTCAACAAACCAACTCCCTCTACTCAAAGGTCTGAACAATGAAGGTCAGTGTGCTAACCACCTTCTGAATCATCCTGTCTACACATGACACAGGCTTCAAAAGACTGAACCCCTCGGTCTCTTTGTTCCATATCACTACACTAGGCCCTACTTTTAATTAGTGTAAGTCCTGCCCTCGTTTGTTTTATCAAGATGTAATATTTTGCATTTATACCAATCCAAAAATCCAATAAAGTCTTTGAGTATGAAGGCAGTAGGAGTATACTTAAGAGGGAAATCAGGAGGGCAAAAAAGGGACAGGAGATAGCTTTGGCAAGTAGGGTTAAGGATAAGCCAAAGGGCTTTTATAATTATGTTCAGAACAAAAGACCATCCAGAGAGAGAATGCAGTAAATCAAAGATCAACAAGGCAGCCTATCTGTGGAGCTGCAGACGATGGGGGAGATACTAAACGAGTATTTTGCAATCGTGTTTACTGTGGAGAAGGACATGGGTGATAGAGATTGTGGGGAAATAGATGGTGACATCTTGAAAAATGTCCATATTACAAAGGAGGTGGTGCTGGATGAGTGGCTAACGAGCCGGTGCAGGGGAGAAGGATTCACATTTTTGGATCATTGTAATCTCCTCTGGGGTAGAGTTGAACTGCATAAGGATGGATTGTCCCTGAATTGGAAGGTGTCTAATATCTAGGCAGGGAGACTTGCTAGTGATACTTGGGAAGCATTAAACCAGTGAGGGAGTCAGGGGTAAACCCAAATAGTGAGAAAAGAGGTAAATCTGAGGCTGGTACAGTTCAGAAGTCAAGCAGTCAGGTACAAGGCACAGAACGAGGTGGGACTGAGCAGTGACATTGCATTTACATCAATGGAACAGGCCTGACAGGGAAGGCATATGAGCTCAGGGTATGGTTTTGAACATGGGACTGGGATATCATGGGTATGACAGAAATGTGGCTCAGGGATGGATAGGACTGGCAGCTTAGTGTTCCATGGTATAGATGGTATATGAAGGATAGAACGGGGGACAAGAGAGGAGAAGGAGGAGTGGAGTTTTTGATTAGGGATAGCATTATGGTTGTGCTTCCAGGAGGATATTCCTGGGAGTACGCCCACTGAAATTATTTGGATGAAACGGAGATAAGAGAGGGATGATCACCTTATTGGGGTTGTCTGCGTGGGTTTCGTCCAGGTGCTCTGGTTTCCAAAGATGTGCAGGTTAGGTGGATCATCCAGGCTGAATTGCTCATAGTGTTCAGGGATCTGCAGGTTGGGTGGATTATCCAGGCTGAATTGCCCGTAGTGTTCAGGGATGTGCAGGTTGGGTGGATTATCCAGGCTGAATTGCCCACAGTGTTCAGGGATGTGCAGGTTAGGTGGATTATCCAAGCTGAATTGCCCACAGTGTTCAGGGATGTGCAGGTTGGGTGGATTATCCAGGCTGAATTGCCCACAGTGTTCAGGGATGTGCAGGTTGGGTGGATTATCCAGGCAGAATTGTCCATTGTGTTCAAGGATGTGCAGGTTAGGTGGATTATCCAGGTTGAATTGTCCATAGTGTTCAGGGATGTATAGGTTGGGTGGATTGGCCATAGGATATGCAATGTTACAGGGGTAGGGTAGGAGGCTCTGAGGGTCAGTGTGGATGTGATGGGCCGATTGGATTATCTGATAATTCTACTCGTTTTAAACTGGCTTTAGAAAAGAATAGGCCAAATGTAAAAGTTAATGTTCTAATTTGGACAAAGGCCAATTTTAATGGCATGAGGCAAGAACTTTCAAAATTAGTTTGCGGGAGTCTATTCCCAGGTAAAGGGACGGCTGGAAAATGGGAACATAAGAACATAAGGAAGAGGAGCAGGAGTAGGCCATCTGGCCCCTCAAGCCTGCTCTGCCATTCAAAAAGGTCAGGGCTGATCTTTTCATGGTCTCAGCTCCACCTTCCTGCTGTCTCACCATCACCTTTAATTCCTTCCTTGTTCACAAATCTACCTTTTGCCTTAAAGACGTTCAAGATGAAAGCCCAACTGCTTCACTCAACAGGGAATTCCACAGACTCACAACCCTTTAGCTGAAGAAGTTCCTCCTGAACTCAGTCCTAAATCTGCTCCCCCTTATTTTGACGCTATGCCCTCGAGTTTCACCCACCCCCAGTGGAAATAATCTCCCTGCTTCTATCTTATCTATTCTTTTCATAATTTTATTTTTCCTATCCAACCTCCCATTCTTCTAAATTCCAAAGAGTATAGTCCCAGACTACTCAATCTCTCCACATACACCAACCCTCTCAACTCCTGACTCAAACTATTGACCCTCCTCTGCACCCCCTCCAGTGTCAGTACATCCTTCCTGAAGTAAGGAGACCAAACCTGTACACAGTACTCCTGGTGTGGCCTCCCCAGCACCCTGTACAGTTGCAGCATAACCATCCCTCTAGCAATGAAGGACAATATTCCCTTCACTGCCTTAATTACCTGCTGCACCTGCAAACCAACTTCCTGTGATCCATGCACAGGGACACCCAGCTCCCTCTGCACAGCAGCATGCTGCAAGTTTTCAATATTTTAATCATCCAGTTTGCTGTTAGTCTGACCAAAATGAATGGCCTCACGTTCCTCAACATTATACCCCATCTGCCAGACCCTTACCCACTCACTTAACCTTTCTGTATCCCTGTGCAGACTGATAGTGGTCTCCACACACATTGCTCTACCTCATCTTAATGTCAAATGTGAACTCTGACATCGTACACTTGGTCCTCAACACCAAAACATTTGTGTAAATGGTAAACAGTTGTCGTGCCAACATTAACCCAAACACTCATTTATCCCCATTCTTTATTTGTTTTCACTAACCAATCCTCTATCCATGCTAATACATTACCCATAATGCTGTGCAGCCTTTACCTTATACAGCAGCCTTTTGTTTGGTAACTTGTTGAATACCTTCTGGAAATCCAGATGCACCACATCCACTTGTTCCCCCTTGTTCAGCACGCTTGTTGTGTTCCCCCCCCGAACCCCACCATCTCTTTTAGTCCCTGGGATGCATTCCATCAGGGCCAGGAGACCCATCTACCTTTAGGCTGTTACCTTTCACAATATTAGGTCTGTACTGAGAATGATTGCTTCTCTGTCCTCATCTGCCATTGCCTCCATAGGCCTGCGACAATGAGAGTACATAGACAGTATGTTCCTGTTAAGGCCAAGGCTGGTCGGTGTAGAGAATGCTGCCTGTCGAGAGCAATTGAGGGCCTGGTCAAGAAAATGAAGGAGGCATATGGCAGGTACAGACAGCTGGGTTTGTGTGACTCCCTAGAGGAGTATAAGGGCAGTAGGAGTAGACTGGAGGTAAACCCGGAGGGCAAAAAGGGGGCATGAGATAGGTTTAGGAAATAAGTTTGAGGAGAATCCAAAGCAATTCTACAAATACACTTAGGACAAACGAGTAACCAGGCAGACAATAGGTACCTGCAAAAATCATCAATGCTGTCTGTGGAACCTCAGGAGGTGGGAGAGATTCTACATGAGATTCTTTCACTGAAAGAGGATGTGGCAGCTTTTATGTTTGGAGAAATAAGTAGTGATAACTTGACAAGTAAAAAGTGAGGTCTGCAGATGCTGGAGATCAGAGCTGAAAATGTGTTGCTGGTTAAAGCACAGCAGGTTAGGCAGCATCCAAGGAACAGGAAATTCGACGTTTCGGGCCAGAGCCCTTCATCAGGAAAGATATGAGAGAGACCTGAGGGGCAACATTTTCATGCAGAGGGTGCTGCGTGTATGGAATGAGCTATCAGAAGATGTGGTGGAGACTGGTACAATTGCAACATTGAAAATCCATCTGGATGGCTATGTCAATAGGGAGGTTTGGATGGATATGGGTTGGGTGCTGGCAGGTTGGACTAGATTGGGCTGGGGTAAGTGGTTGGCATGGACGGAATGGACTGAAGGGTCTGTTTCCATGTTATGCATCTCTATGACTCTATGACCTTCTAAACAATTCTGTATCCTAATAGCTAGTTCTCCCTGTATTCTACAGTGTCGAACTTGCTAACCAGTCTGTTATGTAGAAGTTTGTGTCTTACTGAAGTTCAAGTTCGTGACTTCCATGCACAAAGCCATGCTACCTCTCCCTAATCAGTGGGAAGTGGCCTTTCCTTCCCACCTTTCTCAAATAATGGAGCCCATCTTCCAGCACCTCACCTGTGACTATCAATATCACAAATATCTCAGCGAAGGGTCCATCAAACACTTCCCTAGATTCCCACAAAGTTCTGGGTTACACCTGAGCACGTCCCAGTGATATATCCACCTTTATGCATTTTAAGACATCCAGTACTCCATCCGCTCTAATATGGACACTTGTCAAGTTATGTGTTGCTGGTTAAAGCACAGCAGGTTAGGCAGCATCCAAGGAACAGGAAATTCGACGTTTCGGGCCAGAGCCCTTCAACCCACCCCCCTACATTTACCCCTTCACCTAACACTGTGGGCAATTTAACATGGCCAATTCACCTAACCTGCATATTTTTGAACTGTGGGAGGAAACTGGAGCACCCAGAGGAAACCCACGCAGACAGAGGGAGAATGTGCAAACACCACACAGACAATTGCCTGAGGCAGGAATTGAACCCGGATCACTGGCACTGTGAAAAGGGTGGGGTGGGGGGGGTGGGGAGGGGTCTCAGTGAGTGTGAAGGGACAGGAACAGACAGCAGAGACTGGGAGAGAGGTGGAGTTAGTGTGGATTGGGAGGGTTGATAAACACTGTTTCAGTCTGCTAGACCGGGAATAGGTACTCCGGGTAAATTAAAACCAAAAGAACTGCGGATGCTGTAAATCACACCCAACAACCAGAAGGTACTGGAAAAACTCAGCAAATCTGACAGCATCTGTGAAGAGAAATCAGTTCACATTTTGGATCCAGTGACCCTACCTGATGTTAATGAGAAAAAAATGTTGGTTTATATCTAGAAGGTAGGGGTTATCTAGAAATGATAGGTGGGGATAAATTCCAAAGAGAGAGATAGGAGCAGTTGGACAAAGGAGTGGATAACAATCTGGCTGGGGGAGGGTGAATAGCTGTTTATGGCGACTGTTAGTGGCTAACCATAGGTACTGTGTAATGGCAGGCTATGTAATAATACCTCTGGGACACCCGGACCAACCAACCCAATCCCCCCCGTGGCTCAACACTTCAACTCCCCCTCCCATTCCACCAAGGACATGCAGGTGCTTGGACTCCTTCATCGCCAGACCATAGCAACACGACGGCTGGAGGAAGAGCGCCTTATCTTCCGCCTAGGAACCCTCCAACCACAAGGGTTGAACTCATATTTCTCCAGTTTCCTCATTTCCCCTCCCCCACCTTGTCTCAGTCCCAACCCTCAAACTCAGCACCACCTTCCTAACCTGCAATCTTCTTCCTGACCTCTCTGCCCCCACCTCCACTCCAGTCTATCACCCTCACCTTGACCTCATTCCACCTATCGCATTTCCAATGCCCCTCCCCCACGTCCTTCCTCCCTACCTTTTATCTTAGCCTGCTTGGCAAACCTTCCTCATTCCTGAAGAAGGGCTCATGCCCGAAACGTCGATTATCCTGCTCCTTGGATGCTGCCTGACCTGCTGCGTTTTTCCAGCAACACATTTTCAGCTCTGATCTCCAGCATCTGCAGTCCTCACTTTCTCCTACATAATAACAAGGCCTGGTATGTGGGGTAGGGGGCAAAGAAACTAGGACGTGGGAGCGTTCAGGACATAAAATTATTGAATTCGATGTTGAAGCCAGAGGATTGCAGGGACCCCGAGTGGGAGATGAGGTGTTGTTTTTCTAGCTTGCTTTAAATTGTGGTGCTGGAAAAGCACAGCAGGTCAGGCAGCATCCAAAGAACAGGAGAATCGACGTATTGGGCATATAAGCACTTCATCAGAAATATGGGTGGTGGGGGAAGAGAGGGCTGAGAGATAAATAGGGAGGGGTGTGTGCAGTTGGGGGAAGGGAGTTAGGAAGGCAACAGGTAGATGTAGATGGAGGGGTAGTGGTGAGGGGATATAGTGGATAATTGGAAAGGAAGATGGACAGGTGGGACAATTCAAGAGGCCAGTGCAGAGTTGGAGGCTTGAATCTGGGATAAGGTGGGTGAGGGGAGACGAGGAAACATTGATGCCGTGTGGTTGAAAGGTCCCAAGGTGGAAGATGAGGTGTTGTTCCTCCAGGCCTCGGGTGGCTCAAATTTGGGGGTGGAGGACATCTGAGACTTGCATGTCCTTGACAGCATGGTGGCGGAGGGGGGGTAGCTGATGTGGTCGGCCACAGGGCGGTGGATTTGGTTGGTGCATGTGTCCCAGAAATGTTCCCTGAAATATTCCACAAGTTGGCGTCCTAACTCCCCAGTGTATAGGAGACCACATAGAGAGCAACGGACACAATAGATGAGGTGTTTGGATGGGCAGGGAAATCTCTGTTGGATGTGGGAGGATCCTGTGGTGCCTTGGAAGGAGGTGAAGGGAAGGTGTGGGCACTTCTTGCAGTGGCAAGCGAAGGTGCCAGGAGTGGAGGATGGGTTGGTGGGGAGCCTCGATCTAATGAGGGAGTCTCAGAGAGAATGGTCTCTGTGGAATGCTGAAAAGGGTGAGGAGGGAAATATATCTCTGGTGGGGTGTGATTGTAGGTGGTGGAAATGTGGAGGATGATGTGTTGTATCTGGGTGGAAGGTAAGGACCGGGGGGATTCCATCCTTGTTGCAGTTGGAGGTGTTGGGGTTCAAGAGCAGAGATGCAGGAAGTGGAGGAGATACACTGGAGGGTATTGATGACCATATGGGAGGGGAAATTGCAGTCCTTGAAATTGGAGGCCATTTGGTATGTTCTGGAGTGTTCTGCCAGCTTGCATCAAGCTTCACTGGAACACTGCAGTAAGCATGAGACAGAGATGTTGGCCAGGGAACAGGCTCGTGAGTTAAAGTGGCGAGCAACTGGAAGCTCATGATCTTTTTTGCAGCAGAACGTAGATCATCAGCCACCATTTCCAGCACCTCCACTGAGATGCTGCCAGACACAGGTTCCTGTCCCCTCCATTAACAGCTATGCACCCTCCCAGCCAGATCATTATCCACTCCTTTGTCTTTCCAAATGTTCCTGTCTCTCTTTGGGCTCTGTCCCCACCTATTATTTACTCTTTAACCCCTATCTCCTGCAGTCCAAAGATGTGCAGGTTAGGTGAATTGGCCCAGCTAAATTTCCCAAAGTGTTCAGGGATGTGCATTAGTCCGGGGAAATGGGTCTGTGTGGGATAAACTTCAGAGGGTGGGTGTGGAATTGATGGGCCGAAGGGCCAGTTTCCACACTGTCGGGATTCTAATTTCCCAGCTGTCATCGGTTCTGAGGAAGGGTCACTGGACCCTTGGTGTTTGCAGGAGGAGGAAACGGAAAAGGGGAGCATGGCAGCAGAAACCGGGTGAAACGTGGACTGGGAGGGTTTAGCTCCACTCTGGGAGTAACTGGATGAATCTAGGGAGATGTTGTGACAGGAGCCCTCAGACTGTGCTGTGCTCCTCTTGTACAATGTGGGAAATAAGGGGCACTTCCAGTCTCCCTGACGGCTATCTGTGCAGGAAGTGTTACTGGGAAACTGCTGTTCAGACCTGGAGCTGTGAGTGGACTCACTGGAGCATCTGCAATCCTGAGAATGTTTTGGACAGCATGTTTAGTGAGTTAGTCACACTGCAGGTGAGGGTTACACAGGCAGAAAGGGAATGGGTCACCGTCAGATCAAGCAAAAGGCTCAGGAAGGGAGTGCAGGAGTCCTCAGTGGTCATCCCCTTCCCAAACACGGGGAGAAAACACGGTTGAGTTGTAGATCTATAAAATAACTGTCTTCCCCTCCCTACTCTCCCCCCCCCCCCCCCCCGACCCCCCCCCAACATTGCAGGGAAAGGACCTTGTCTATTAACCCTATCCCTGCCCCTCCTGATTTTATAAACCTCCTAAAAGGTCACCCCTCAGCCTCTGACGCTCCAGGGAAAACAGCCTATTCAACCTCTCCCTATATCTCAAATACTCCAATCCTGGTAACATCCGTGTAATCGTTTTCTGACACCTTTCAAGTTTCACAATATTGTTTTGATAGGAAGGAGACCAGAATTACACGGAATATTCCAAATGTGGTCTAACTAATGTCCTTTGCAGCCTCAATATGACCTCCCAACTCCTATACTCAATGCTCTGACCATTCAAGGAAAGCATATTAAAAGTCCTCTTCACTATCCTATCTACCTGTGACTCCACTTTCAAGGAGCTATGAACCTGCACTCCAAGGTCTATTTGTTCAACAATTCTCCCGTGGACCTTACCATTAAGACCTGCGAAGATTTGCGTTTCCAAAATGCAGCACCACACATTTTTCTAAACTAAACTCCATCTGCCACTCCTCAGCCTATTTGCCTATCAGATTAATGTCCCATTGTATTCTGAGGTCAGCTTTTTCACTGTCCACTACAATTCCAATTTTGGTGTCATGTGCAAAATTACTAACACCTCCTATGTTCACATCCCAATCTCTTATATAAATGACGAGAAGGAGTGGACCCAGCACTGATCCTTGTGACACTCCAGGCCTGCAGTCTGAAAAGCAACCCTCCACCACCACCCTCTGCTTTCTACCTTTGAGTCAGTTCTGTATCCAAATGGCTAGTTCTCCCTGTATTCCATGACCTTGTTAACCATCTCCCATGGGAACCTTGCCGAACGCCTTACTGAAGTCCATGTCGATCATGTCCACCGTCCTGCCCTCATCCATCCTCTTTGTTACTTCTTCCAAAAAAAAATTCTAGCCACGGAAAACAACAGGACAGCACCCGAATAATTGGCCCACGATGTCTGTGCAGATCATAATGCTATTCCAAACTAATTCCATCTGCCTGTATATGATCCATATCCCTGCCAACCCTTGCCTGCTTATGTGTCTGCCCAAATGACTCTTGAACGTTGTGATTGTTTCTGCTTTCACCTTCTCCCAGGAGAGTATGTTGTAATCACTTACCACCTTCTGCACAAGAAACCTGCCTGACACAACTCCCTTTAAACTTGCACAGATGTTGTTGGAAATGCTCAGCAGGCCATGCAGCATCTGTCAAGAAAAATCAGCTAATGTTTCAGGTCCGGTCACTCTTTCTCAGAAACGTTAACTCAAATTTCTCTTCACAGATGCTACATATCTGCCAAGCTTTTCCAGAAACTTCTTTTTTTTAATGGTTTACAACATCTGCAGTTGTTTTGGTTTTGGTATGCTTTCCTTTATTGGTCAGAGAGTTGAGCGTAGGGATCGGGAGGTCATATTGCAGCTGCACAGGACATTGGTTAGGCAACTTTTGGAATGTTCCATGCAACTCTGGTCTCCTAACAAAACAATATTCTCCAAATGGAAAGGGGTCAGAAAATAATTGTGAGGATGTTACCAGGGTTGGAGGATTTGAGCTCCAGGAAGAGGCTGAATAGGCTGTTTTCCCTGGAGCATCAGAGGCTGATGGGTGACCTTATAGAGATTTATAAAATCAGGAGGGGCATGGATAGGGGAAATAGACAAGGTCTTTTCCTGTGGTGGGGAGTTCAGAACTAGGGGACAAGGAGGGTGGGGGAACGGGGGGTGAGGGGGGACATGGGAGTAGAGTGAGGAAATGGACAGAGAGGCTGGACGGGGCGGACAGAGGGGGTAGGGGGACAGAGGGGGCAGGTGGTCTGAGGAGGCAGACAGTGAGGGGGGGCTATGGGGAACATGGTGGGGGGGAGCAGACAGGGGGCAACAGAGTGGGAGAGGCGGGATGGAGAGTTATTTTATAGATCTATACCTCAACTCTGTTCCTGTTTTCTCCCCGTCCCCTGCAATCCCTCTGAAGGGCTCAGAACAACTGCATAGTTTCGGGGAGATCAGATGTTGAACGTGGTATTTGGGACACTGACTTTATTGGTCAGTGCACTGTTCAGTAAAGGGACTCTGGTTCGATTCCAGTCTCTGTGTGGTGTTTGCGCACTCGCCCTGTGTGTGTCTGCGTGGGCTTCCTCTGGGTGCTCTGGTTTCCTCCCACAATCCAAAGATGTGTGCGTTAGGTGGGTTAGCTGTGGGAAATGCACGGTTACATGGAAGCTGTTCAAAGGTTGGTAAGATCTCATGGGCTGAATGGCCTCTTTCAATGCTGTAGGGATTCTGTCATTGAGTACAGGAGTTAGGAGGTCATGTTGTAGCTGTACAGGGCATTGGTGAGGCCAACCTTAGAATACTGCATTCAATTGTATTCTTCATGATTTCGGAAAGATGTTGCCAGGATAGGACTCAACCTCAGAATGGCAAGTTCCTGGGAAGTGTTGACAGACAAGTAGACCTTCGAGTGTGGATTGATTGTTCCTTGAAAGTATGGTTGAAGGTAGACAGGTCAGTGAAGGTGGTGTTTGGTATGCTAGCTGTTATTGAGCAGTGTACTGAGTATAGCAGTTGGGAGATCATGTTTTGGTTGTTCAGTTTATTGGCTCAGCCAATTTTGGAATACCATCAAATAAAGGAAAGCAGAATAACTGCCTTCTTCACTAACCTATCGAACTGCGACTCTACTTTCAATGAACTCCATCTGCCACACCTCAGCCCATTCACCCATCTGATCAAGATCCAGTTGTACTCTGAGGTAATCTTTTTCACTGTCCACTACACCTCCAATTTTGGTGTCATGTACAAACTTACTAACTTATGTTCATGTCCAAATCATTGATATCAATGAGGAAAAGTAGTGGATCCAGCACTGATCCTTGTGGCACTGCACTGGTCACAGACCTCCAGCCTGAAAACCACACATCATTAGGTTGTAATCCAACAGGCTTATTTGGAAGTTCAAGCTTTCGGAGTGTGCTGTGATTTTTAGCTTTATCAGGATCATCTCTATGGTAACAGTAAAGTGCTTCAACAATTAGAGGCCATATGTTCCCCATACAATAATTTCCCCGCTAGCAGTGTAAACTGCTATTCCGGCCCTGTGGATAGCTACTCATCACTTTTCCCCCCCAATCCCATCCATCCTTCAGTTGATCTTTTACGTTTTTCTAATCTCCTAGTTTCTCGCTGGTCTTTGCCAATTTGTATACCTTTTCTTTCCTTAGACACCATGGCAGATTTTTCTACACTTCTTCTTTTTGACTGATATATACTTTTTCTGAACACTTTGAAAAATTGCTTTGATATTCCTCCATCGGAAAGTCTTTGCTTCCAGTCTACATTAGCCAACTTCTCCCTCATCCTATTGTAGTCTCCTTTGTTTAAACACAGGATCCTGGGATTGGATTTAATCTTCCCGCTTTCCATCTGTGTTCTAAATTCATCCAGACTTATCACAAGTCTATTGTCACATAATGGGGTGAGGTGATGTTTTCTGGGTCTTTTGGTTTTCATTATCAGAGACCTTGGCTTTGTAAGAAAGTGTAGGATAGATATTCTCAACAAATTATTCTGGATGCTGTGAATGTGCTACACAGACTAAAAGTATAAATTACCATCTCCCCTGGTTTAAAATTGCAAAATCATTATCTCCTAGAAGCTTCCTCATTATCTACGTTTGAATTGCTAATCCACTTGACTATCCTGCATTTTACAAAAATCTCCTTTGGTGAAGATGGTGAGTTTTGGATTCAGCTTTCCGGTTATTACCGTAAGAAGATAAGCACTGGGCACAGGAGAGGCAATGCAGCCCTTCGAACCAGCTCCCCCATTTAATATGATGATTATTTAATATGGTAAAACCTCGGTCTCAGCTGGATTTTCCCGCCTGCTCTCTCTCACCCTTCAACTAGTTGCAAATTAAAAATCTGTATCTCTTCATTAAGTTTGCTCATTGTCCTGGCATCCACCGCATTTTGAACAGGGAATTCCATAGATTCACAACACATTGAGATAGATACATTCTTCTTCATGAGAATAGAATAGAATCCTGACAGTGCAGAGGGAGGGTATTTGTCCATAGAGTCCACACCAACCTTATGATGAGCATCCCAATCAGACACGTCCACTCCTTGTAACTCTGCATTTCCCATGGCTAATGGCCTAACCAGCACATGCATGGAAACTGGACAATTTTGCATGGCCAATCCACCTAACCTGCATGTCTTTGGACTGTGGGAGGAAGCTGGAGCACCCAGAGAAAATCCACGCAGACGCGGGGAGAACGTGTGTACTCCACACAGTCACCTAAGGCTGGAATCAAACCTGGGTCCCTGATGCTGTGAGGCAGCAGTGCTAACTACTCAGCTACCTCTGCTTAAAATCTGCTCCTCCTTATTAACCTCCCACCGGCAAATGGCTGATTCTATATTCCTTACATCAGAAATTGGGTTGTCTAAGTGAATGTCTCAGCAAAACCCAGTGACAGCTCACATGTCCTGTGTGTCTGAATGGAGATCCAATATCCACACTCTCCACCCCACACTTTTCATTCATGTTCCAGAGACAGGGCTCCAGTGGCTTCCTGGGGACTACAACTCCCACAATCCCAGAGGCAGGGACCACACGTGTGTGGGGAAACCCGGCACTGTACATGTACAGAATGTGGGCGGGTTTTGGACCATGTGCTTTGGGGTAACTAGCAGAAAGTATTTCACACTGTGATTGGGTAGAAGAGGAGAGTTAAGGTTTCATCACACCCACGTGGGACCAAGTTCCATCCCCAATGCGTCATAATGCTGGGAATCGACCAATGGGAAACAAAGAAGGCTCTGACCCATTCTCCCAGACTGAAGGTTCCTCTTCTGTCCAGGATCTGTCACCTTCCTTTCTGTTTCTTTTTGTTTCATTCTGCAGTTACATTATTGCCTTGCAGCAACTGAAGGGAAAGGAAGTGAACCCAGAAAGGGTACAGAGTCTAACCAGGATGGGAAGTGGTGCTATGGATGTGTTTATCAGTAACTCCATGAGAATGGGGAGGGTGTACATTAGTGGGTAGCAGAGTCTGAATGGTGGGAGAGAGTATGTGGGCTGGAGGGTTACAGCTTTGGGGGAAGAAAGGGAAAAAAGATATTCCAGAGAAACTAGAATTCTCTGTTCTGAATTTCTAATCTGTACATATTCCTTTACACAGGGTGCTGGATGGTGAAGATTCACAGACTGAAATCTCAAAATCATGTGCAGATCATGATTAATTTAACCAGCATTTGACAAACCAAAGACTGAGAGTTAATCGGCCAAAATCCTGCAACACTCTCCTTCACAGCATTGTTGGTCTATCTGCGCCAAATGGACTGCGAATTGTTCAAGACAGCAGCTCACTACCATCTTCTCAAGGGTAACGAGAGATGGGGAATAAATGCTGGCTGAGCCAGTGATCCCCATATCCTGGAAATGGTTTCCATCTCTAGTTGCTGAAACCCAGTTGATGTTCCTGCAGGATGATGAGGGATGATGAGGGATGCTGAGTGTATCCTCCAGGAGGCAGAACGATCACATTACCCCTGCCTCCACCCACACAGTAACACCGCAACGTCACTGGAACAAAAGGCAGTGAAGCCAAAGGAGGACTTTGATGAATTTACCTTGAAGAACTATCTCTAAGGGGATTGGAACACAGCAGGAACAGGAGACTGAGCTGGATGGTCAGCTGTTTCCCATTGATTGGTGGAGCAGGATTGAAAGACTGAATGGTCTCTGCCTCCTGCTATCTCCCAGGTATGTACATAGTCATGCAGCCTGGGTAGGAAGAAGTAGGCAGGGCAGGGATTCTCCAGGAGATTGCACTTTCACATCAGTTTTCAGTGAGGGAAGGTTTGAGGGATTTTATTTAATATTTGTCTTTTACATTAAAAAAAAACAAATTTGCAAACCTTGTGTTAAAGTTTATTCCAGAATAAATAAAAGTAAAATAATCAAAACGATCTGAATATAACAGTTTTTAAAATTTCAAATGCCCTGTAAAATAAAATCCTGTCTATTCCCGGACACCATCACTTTCCAGTTACTCAAACTCCAGGGAAATATTCCTTCCCTGTCTGAACCTTTGGTTTGATTTAACTGCTTTTCAGTTCTCGTTCTGTGAGCTGTGAAGCGTTCTTTTCCCCCCCGATTTCTCCGACCCAGAAGTGTTATCACACACAGCTGAGCAACCTTCCCACCATCAAAATCATCATTTCGCCATTTTGGTTTTTTGTTAATACATAATCACCAGCAGGAAACCACCCCGTGTAACCAATTGAATATTTACAAACAAAGCCCCTTACGGGCAAAGCAAACCATTACAAGTGACAAAGTGAGAAGGGAGTAAATCAAGGTAGAGTTGGGGGGAGGGGGCAGCGACAGAGATAAAGTACTGTATCCCCTGCAGTGCCCACCTCTATCTAAAGGCATCGAGAGCATTGATACACACCACATGCTCCTTCTCCATGGACACCCTGCTGTGCAACCTTTATCCTCAATCATAGAATAGAATCCCGACAACGTGGAAGGAGAGCATTGGCTCATCAAATCCCACTGACCACCCGAAGAACATCCCACCCTGAGCACACCATCCCTGTAACACAGCATTTCCCATGGCTGATCCACCTAGTCTGCACATTCCTGGACACTGGACAATTTAGCATGACTGATCCAACTAACCCGCACATCTTTGGGCTGTGGGAACCAAAGGACCTGGAGGGGACCCACACTGTCATGGGGAGAATGTGGGAACTCCTCACAGGCCGTTGACCAAGGCTGGACTCCAACCTTGTACCTGATGCTGTGAAGCAGCACTGCTATAGAGCAATTTAAATCAAAACAGATGATCCCTGCTTATTGTCACATTGCTGTTTGTGGAGACTCACTGCCCAGAGAGACATCCTGAGGTTCAGAAAGTGGCAATATAAATTCTGTCAACTCCAGCCCAGTTAATGTGGTTAACAACAACCACAACATTAATACTCCAACAGTGTCATCATGTACAAGGTGCAGTCCTGACTCTGATGGACAATAACTGCAGAATCAGAGTCCTGCAGTGATGTGTGAACTCTACCCCACACGGAGCAGGGGGATGACCACTTCCCTGTGTGCACTCACTGGGCTCTCTGAAGATGCAGCAAATCCCTTGTCACACTGAGGGGTAAACAACTCCTACCCAGTGTGAACCTCTGGTGTATCAGCAGGAGGGATGAATCACTGAAACCCTTCTCATACAGTGAGCATCTGAATGGCCTTTCCCCAGAGTGGGCTTGCTGGGGTCTCAGCAGATCAGAAGACTGAGTGAATCCTTTCCCGCACATGGAGCAGGTGAATGGCCTCTCCCCGTTGGGAATGCACTGATGTCTCTGCAGGAGAGAGATTTGAATGAACCCTTTCTCACACACTGAGCAGGTGAAGGGTCTAAATCCTCTGTTCCTCTCTGGTGCCTCAGCAGATTGCAAGGTCGAGTAAATCCCTTCCCATACATGGGGCAGGTGACCAGCCACTTCCCAGTGTGACTGTGTCAGAGAGTGTCCGGTTGGGCGGGATAAGTGAATTCCTTCCCACAGTCCCCACATTTACACAACCTTACCCTGGTCCTGTCACATAGGTGTCTTCCCAGATCACATGACCAGTTAAATCCTCGACCACATGCACAACACGAATGGTTTCTCTGGCTGGGAATGCTGCTTTCCCCTTCCATATTACGTATAATATTCAGGACCTGCGGAATTGGGTGTGTTAAATGTGATGTTAAAGCTGAGTTTCCCATCTGTGAACTCTCTCTCTGTAAAACAAGTTTATCTCCTTCATTACTACAGCTCCCAACTCCAGCTCTCCCTTCAGTTCTCCTGAAATTCTAAATTTGGACTAATGCAATAATGTGGCTTTCTCTCACTTGTTTCTGAAAGTAAACTTGGATAATTTTGAATAACTGGACTTTACGAGCCAAACTTGTTCCTACGCTTTCATTTATGACTTTTAACCCATGGGAAATGTGTTACCAGCTTTGATGACCGTTATAATGCTCTGACCACTTCTATGGAGTCGGTATAAGTCAATTCTAACAATTATCAATAGATTGTATCTAAACAGGATGCCCCCACAACAGTAGGTGCTCTGACACTCATTGTCTGTAAGTTAAGTTCTTTTTCTTAAAGCCCCTCATGTGTCTGGCAATCTGGCAATACAATTGAAGATAGTTTATACAGTAACCTTACAGTTTCAATTGTCAATTGCAATCCATGAAGCAGTCAGTAACATGCCCAAGTGAATTGAATTCTAACAGCAGCTTTTCCCTGTCAGGAGAGATTGAGGAGCATGAAGCTGTCTTCTCTGGAGGGCGGAAATATGAAACACTTGGAATGAACAAAATTCTTCAAGATCCCAATAGGATAGATATAGGACGATGAGCTCCCTGGCTGATATGTCTTGAATGAAATAAGCACTAACTGTGGGATCTTTACCCAGCATCCCCTTTCGCTGCATAAATGTTTAAGATTTATTTGGTGCTCTAATTCCACTCTCTTGTTGACTCCCACTTGTAGTTGCTGTAATGTTGGTGGCCGTGCAAATTGGTAACATTTGATTCAATCTATCCTGAAACCTCTCAGTATCAGGGTCTCGCGTTTGTTCACTGAGACCCTCATTCAGTCTGACGTCTTTTCAAACGTCTTTCCTGATATTTCCCCAGAGGGCCTTAGAGGGCTCCGAATGAAATGTTCACAGAATTGTTACTGCGCAAAAGGAGGCTGATTGGCTCATCAGCTCTGCAAAGGATCCCCTCACTGAATGTCATTCTTCTACCTTTCCCCCAGAAACCTTCCCATTCGCGCTCTCTCCCAGTAACTGTTCAATTCTATTCTCTTCATTGTACCTGGCTCCACCACACCCTTTGGCAGTGCATTCCTGACCATAAACTTTCTCTGCAGGAAAGCGTTTTGTCTCATGTCACATGTGCTTCTTTTGTCAATCCCTTTACATCGCTGCCTCCTCATTATTGATTCTTTCATGAATGTGAACAGTTTAACCTGATCAACTTTCACTAAATCCCTCTTGGAGGTATCTGTACCCACCCCGGGATGGTGAATATCATCTCTCCCGGTCACAGGACAGCAGTGTGAGACCATTCAGGTGCTCTCACTGAGGGACTGGGTTCAGGACACCATCCAGCCTCACTGTACTCCAGTGAATACACACTGGGGAGAGACCATTCACCTGCTCTGAGTGTGGGAAGCAGTTCACTCAGATATCCAGCTTGATGAAACACCAGCGAGTTCATAACTAACCACAGTGATTGGATTTGTTTTGTTTGTTCATGAGATCACGGCATCACTTGCTGGGGCAGCATTTGTCATCCATTCTAACTGCCCAGGAGATGGTTCAGTATCAACCCCATTATTCAGGGTCTGGATTCACATGTAGGCTGGACCAGGTCAGAATTAACAGTTTCCCAGGCCCAATGACATGAAGAGTTGATTTCTGACCTATTATTTCTAAAATGATAATGAATAATTTTTGCAGTTGAATTAAAAGTGAAAGACCAAAATGTGTTTTATTCTGATTAAGCATGTCCCCCTGTTTCTCTCAGTTGTTATTGACAATCTCATTCCCCTCCCACCAGAACCTGTTCCAGAGAGTGTTCCAGAAAAGGCAGAATGGTCAGCTGCAGCTGGTCACCTGACTGGGCACTGGACCCAAAGGTTCACTCTCCACAGATGCTGCCAGACCTGCTGAATATTTCCAGCAATTTCTGTTTTTGTTTCTGATTTCCCAGCATTTGCAAATGATTAGTTTTTCAATATTGATCTTGTCTGTTGGAGAGGAGTTTATTGAGGAGTTTGGAGAGTTTTGAAAATTGCAAGTTAGGCCACAAATCAGCCATGATCATATTGAATGTCTGAGCAGGGTTGAGGGGCTGAATGGCCTCCTCCTGTTCCAATGAAAGTTGTCCATCTGCAGCTTGTGGTAATATTTCCCTCACCGTTCACTTCACCTCCATGTCTAACACACTGTTACTGACTGAACAAACCTCCTGTGTTTGAACTAAACCTGCTCATGTTCAGTGGCAAGGAAACATGCTTCCAACCCAATTATTTCAACCTCGACTCTCTGAAAACACAGGCACAAAGCTTCCTGCTTGTACCAGGTTGTCTCTCAGCCTCCACTTTTCTTGAGAAAAGAGTTTTAAGCTGTGTAGCCATTCCTGGTGATTGTAACCTCTGTGTTCTTGTAAGATGTATGACTGAACCTTTATTTTCCTGTTCCCTGTGAGCGACATCAGCAGCAGAAACAGGTCCTGACCTGTGAGGGGTTTCAGTTGGAGTATTTGTATTTACAAATTCATTCTCACCCTCACATACAGTGTGAAATTGCTGTAAAACTGAAGGAAAGGACTGAGTGAGCACCCACAGAAACACTGAGGCAGCGTGTGTACCTGAGCTAAATGACCTGGCATGAGGAAAACATGACAGCAATCGCAACGAGTTAGAATCACAGAATCCCGTTAGTGCAGAAAGAGGCTATTCGGTCCATCGAGCCCGCAATGACCTGCTCTCCCATCTTACCTCCAAAACCTCACATTAACCATAGCTAACCCAACCCTCCGAACCTGCACACTACAGACCATGTTAGCACGCCCAATAGAGAAAACCTGTACATCTGTGGGAGGGTCACAGATTACACCCAAATGCTCGGAATTGTGGATGAAGGCTCACGGATATTTGACTCAGACACAAATGCCCTGTCTTTAAAAATAAAATCTGGGGGAAACTGCAACCAGAAAGATTTCCAATTATCTCTGGAGGAAGAGAATTCAAAATTCATGCCATTGACCCAGGGGGGCGCAGTGAAGTCACAGAGGCCTGGGAACCATCAGAAATGGAACAGGTTGTGACTAAAGTGGGGGTGAGACAAGGACAAAAAGACAGTCTGTCACACAGGGGAAAGGCAGGAGAGATTAAACAGCAGAAATAGTCCCTCAAGGCCACGGGGAATGGAGTTATGGCTGTGAAAGAAACCAGGAAACAAGGTGTGCGGCTGTCAATGAAAAAACAGATTATAACACATAGGGCCGAGTTCAGAGTCTGAAATTGTTGCTGTCATTGGTGAGTACAGAATGCTGTAAAGCCTGGATAATTCTATTACAGCCAACACATACAGGATGGGCCAAGTGGCCTATATCTGTACTGCAACTTTCTGATAAATTTATTCTGACATTTGGAGTTGAAGTCTGATGATGCTCATAAATTCTCAAATTGGACTGAAGTTTAATATTCTGGAGAAATGACAAATAAATCACATTGATCCCATTCTGCAGACTTTAGTCCATAGCCCTGTATGTTCCAGCATTTCAGTTACATCCATGTCCTTTTACTCAAATGTGATGCTGGTTACTGCCTCTGCCACCCCATCAGTGAGATCCTGGTCTCCACCATCTCCGAGTGAAATGAATTCTCCCCTCCCCCTTCTTTCTGAGAATTAGTTGCAATCTAAAACCTCCAGTTCCCAGCCTCTCTGTTACTGATCTGTATTCCTCAGCATTTTATCACTTCAATTAAATCTCAGCTCATCCTCCTCGGAAATCCTCCCCAGCCTATCCAATCTTTCCTTAGAGCAGAAGTTCTCTAAATGTAGGAACATTCTGATCAATCTCCTCAGTACCCTCTCTGGTGTGATCACACCAACCCTGGAATGTGGGGATCAGAAATGTGTGCAGTACCTTAACCGTAGTCAAACTAGTGTTCCTGACATTTCCCGTGTCTCCTCCATGTTCTTGTGGTTGTCGCTCACACAAGAAGTGTCTTGGTTTTCCCACATGGAACTGGATGTGCACTCCATGGGGCTGGGATTCCCTACCATGTGTTTATTTGTTAACTAATCCTAAATTAACTTGAGACTAAAACAAGAGTATCAGCTACCCACCAATCAACTTCTTCCATTGCACTCAAGTCACCTTACATTTTAAAATCTCTTTAAAATTATTACTATCTCAACACAACAGACTTTAATTTGATAAACAACTATTCAAATGTCTTCACTGTTACAATCACTTGAAGATTATCTTTACCTTCAGCTACATTTGGTGAATTGAATCTGATTGTAAATGTATGAATATCAAACCGACTTGAGTTTTATGATAATTAATCTAGTCTGACATTCTTGTTGGTTAATATCTTGAAGAGAACTGTCCTCAGAACTCCAGCTGTGCTCTGACTTCATTCACAACAGGATGTGGCTGGACTGCAGATCTTAGATCTGTTCTGTTGTTTACCAGATTGCTTCGCTCTGTCTGTCACTCACTGCTTATGCTGTTTGGCACTCATGTAATCCTCTTTGGTAACTTCATCAGGTTACCACCTCATTTTTAGGTATTCATGCTGCTGTTACTGGCATGCCCTCCTGAATTCTCACAGGGGAATAAGGATTGATCCTCTGCTTTGATGATTAGAGGTAAATTGGGGAATATGCTGGGCCGTGATTCGTTAAGCTTTGTTGGAGTACAATTCTACTGCTGTTGGTGGAAGGAAACAGCTAAACTCTTGCACTGTAAGCCCTATATACAAGAAGCTACATGCAGTATCATGAACACTGATAGGCCAAGACAGGAAATACGAGCAACACTGTACAATGATGTAGGATCACAACTGCAGCAAGAGGAGTTTAAGACCCAACTTGACATGGGAATAGGAAAAGAAGCAGCTGATCAGATTGTCTCATTCATAGTCACAAAGAGACTCAATGAGATTGTTGTACTGTTGGAGGCTGGGGAGATGGAGAGCCCTTCAAAAGAAACTAATCTGCCTGAGAGTTATGAGATAGACTTGATTGCCACGCATTTAACAGAAAGCTATTTTAGACTGTTTTTATCCCCAAAAGATAACAAGACTGATGGTGCTTCCAATCATCATCAGAAACAAACCCCAGAATACATGGTTCAGAGATGATGTCAATAGCCAATCAACATCCAACTCCTGCAATTATTCAGCAAACGTATGTGTGATTAACCAGTCCTGATGATCCAGGAAATCACTGTTCACTCTGTGCAGATGGACAGCGATGTGGGGAAGGATTGGCCGAGTGGTATTGTCACTCGACAGTTAATCCAAAGCCCCAGACAAAGTTCTGGAGACCTGGGTTCAAAGCCTGCTGCAGCAGATGGGGGGAATTTGAATTCAATTTCAAAAAAACTCGGGAATTTAAGAGTCTAACGATGACCATTAATAGATTGTCAGAAAAGCCCATCTGGGTCACTAATGCCCTTTCAGGAAGGAAGCTGCCATCCTTACCTGGTCTGGCCTACATTGTGACCTCAGACCCACAGCAATGGGGTCGACTCTTACCTGCCCTCTGGGCAACTAGGGATGGGCAGGAAATGCTGCCGGGCCAGCGACACCCTCCTCCTGTGAATGAATAAAGGAAAATAAAAGTCCCTACCCAGTGTGAATCTGAACATGTTCAACAATGTTGTGAACATTTCCAAAACTAAGTACTCCATGTGCAAAACTTTATGAACTGCCAAAACTATTGTTCATTACTTGGTTTGAGCAAGCGAAAAAAATCCGTCAACTGTGGTTATGAGTAAATTCCCTGGTGTCTCAGCAGGATGGATGCCTGAGTGAATCCCTTCCCCCCCACACACACAGCAGGTGAACGGCTTCTCCCCAGTCTGACTGGTTTGGCCGGTTTCCAGGTGGGATGGATAAAGAATTCCCTTCTGGCATTCCCCACATTTCCAGAGTCTGTCCCTAGTGTGGCTGCACCGGTGTTTTGCTATTTCAGATAAATGCGAGCAGACTGTTACACACACCGTTAGCATCCCCCCTCCCTCCACCCAAGAACCCAGTATAAAGTAGTGAACATTATCTCCTGCAGAGGAAGGACAGCCTGTATTGGTCTGAGTAGCTACACTGATCAGATTTACCGAAATGACAACTTAATCGGTGACTAGAGCAAGTTAAGCAAGTCCAAATAAAATGCATTATAGCACAGAGAGAACTGAAAATGTGCCGCTGGTTAAAGCACAGCAGGTTAGGCAGCATCCAAGGAATAGGAAATTCGATGTTTCGGGCACAAGCCCTTCATCAGGTGAAGGGCTTGTGCCCGAAATGTCGAATTTCCTATTCCTTGGATGCTGCCTAACCTGCTGTGCTTTAACCAGCGGCACATTTTCAGCTGTGATCTCCAGCATCTGCAGACCTCATTTTTTAGCAAGTGAGAGGCCCATCAAATCCAAGCTGGCTCTCTGTAGCAGAATCCCATATTCTCACTCCCCATACATCCCCCAAACTCTGCAAGTTTATTTCCCTCAGATCTGATATAATTGTTTTTATCAATCATTCATCTTCTTCTCTGCCTGCACCACCATAATAGGCAGCATGTTCTGCATATTTCCAGCCAATACAGTCAGCAGAAACACTTGCTCATCTCCCGCTGTCTCAAAACCTTACATCTGATCTTAATTCTTGTGCCATCACTTATCGAATACAGATATTTTTGGCTGCTATATCTAAGTCTGTTATAATCCTATTCAGCTCGATCAAAAATATATTCAACTTCTTCACTTCAAAGAAAATACAAATTTCTTCAAATCAATTCAGTGACTGCATTTTCTTCATCAGTGAACCACTCCAGTAAGTCTGTGCTCCACACTCTGAGGATTACTCGTATCCTTCATTGTTGGTACCTATTTTATTCCACAAATCCAGACGATGCAAGTTTTCTGCACAATAGCAATAGCTTTATTATTGGGCAGCTGGCGAGTGTTTCACAGCGTCTCTAAAGTAGCCGAGTGTCTACTTGTAGAGACTGTTCTTCATAAATCTCTGTCTTACCCACAGAGACAGTACATTTAATAGGAATTAGACAAAGACATATCAGTCACATGGGCGATTGTCATTACATAGTTTAAAGCAGGTAATTATGACCTTACAAAGCTTGATGAATGGCGATGTCCTGTGATAATGTGTGATGATTATCGTATTGTTCATGATTATGTGTTGATGGGAAGAGATTAAGGCAGAAGGATTCTTCCTTCAGTAAATGGGGGATTCACTTACGTATCATAATATGGAGGGGAGGTAACACAATGGGAGCAGGAGGCAGTTTAACAGGGCTGTGCCCAGGATTCTCAGTCTTGTCTGGAAAGGGCAAATTCCTCTGTCTGGGGTTACGGGGCAATCCACATGTGTGGCTGCAAGAGGTTCTATTTTGAGATACTGTCAGCCTCCCCCCTTCTGAGGTGTTCTGTATGTATTGTAAGAGTTGATGAAATAAGGCATTTGGCAGGGGAATGTTTAACCCTTGAGTCCCCATGGTGTCCTGAAAGAGAAGTAAGAAGTACGGAACTGGCCCCTCTATGGTATTTTAACTCCCTCGTTCTGACCAGGAATCTGTTGACCAGAATTGAATGCAATGATTGACTGTGACCTAACTAGAGCTTTGTCAAGGGTCAGCAGCTTTCCAATGAATTTGTTATCATTCCCCCTGTTAATAAAGCCCAGAATCCCATTTGTTTTACACAAAACACTTTATGTCCTCTCTCCTTTGTACACATGGTCCCCTATTCCCGCTGTCCTGCTCTTTGTGTCTGTGCCATTCAAATATATATTCCCTTTCGACATTGCTTCTCTCAAAATGCATCAACTGACTGTGTGTTCTAAAGAAGAGACATATTCCACTCAATAGACAATAGACAATAGGTGCAGGAGTAGGCCATTCTGCCCTTTGAGCCTGCACCACCATTCAATATGATCATGGCTGATCATCCTTAGTCAGTATCCTGTTCCTGCCTTATCTCCATAACCCTTGATTCTACTATCCTTGAGAGCTCTATTCAACTCCAGAGACTGTGCCTCCATTGCCCTCTGGGGCAGACCATTCCACACACACTCTCTAGGTGAAGAAGTTTCTCCTCATCTCTGTCCTAAATGGTCTATCACGTATTTTTAAGCTGCGTCCTCTGGTTCGGCACTCATCCATCAGCGGAAAGATGTTTCCTGCCTCCAGAGTGTCCAATCCTTTAATAATATATGTCTCAATCAGATCCCCTCTCAGTCTTCTAAACTCAAGGGTATGCAAGCTCAGTCACTCCAGTCTTTCAGCGTAAGGTAGTCCGACCATTCCAGGAATTGACCTCGTGAACCTACGCTGCACTCCCTCAATAGCCAGAATGTCTTTCCTCAAATTTGGAGACCAGAACTGCATGCAATACTCCAGGTGTGGTCTCACCAGGGCCCTGTACAGCTGCAGAAGAACCTCTTTGCTTCTATACTCAATCCCTCTTGTTATGAAGGCCAGCATGCTATTAGCCTTCTTCACTACCTACTGTACCTGCATGCTTACCTTCATTAACTGGTGTACAAGAACACCCAGATCTCTTTGTCCTGCCCCTTAACCTAAATTGATTCCATTTAGGTAGTAATCTGCCTTCCTGTTCTTGCCACTAAAGTGGATAACCATACATTTATTCACATTAAACTGCATCTGCCATGCATCTGACCACTCACCTAACCTGCCCAGGTCACTCTGTAATCTCCTAACATCCTCCTCACATTTCACCCTGCCACCCAGCTTAGTATCATCAGCAAATTTGCTAATGCTATTACTAATACCGTTTTCTACATCACTAATATACATTGTAAAAAGCTGCGGTCCCAGCACTGATCCCTGCGGTCCCCCACTGGTCACTGCCTGCCATTCCGAAATGGAGCCGTTTATCACTACTCTTTGTTTCCCATCGGCCAACCAACTTTCAATCCAAGTTAGTACTTTGCCCCCAATACCATGCACCCTAATTTTGCTCACTAACCTCCTATGTGGGACTTTATCAAAAGCTTTCTGAAGATCCAGGTACACTATATCTACTGGGTCTCCCTCGTCCTTTTTCAGAGTTACATCCTCAAAAAATTCCAGAAGATTAGTCAAGCATGATTTCCCCTTCATAAATCTATGCTGACTCTGACCTATCCTGTTACTACTATCCAGATGTGTCATAATTTCATCCTTTATAATAGACTCCAGCATCTTTCCCACCACTGAGGTCAGACTAACTGGTCTATAATTTCCTGCTTTCTCTCTCCCATCTTTCTTAAAAAGTGGTACATTAGCCACCCTCCAATCTGCAGGAACTGATTCCGAATCTATTGGACTCTGGAAAATAATCACCAACGCATCCACGATTTCTTGAGCTACCTCCTTCAGTACCCTGGGATGTAGACCATCAGGCCCCAGGGACTTATCAACCTTCAGACTCTAACTGTCTGTTCAACACCAAATCCTGGCAAATATAAATTCCCTTCAGTTCAGGTCGTTCAGCCACTGTTACCTCAGGGAGATTGCTTGTGTCTTCCCCAGTGAACACAGATCTGAAGTACCAATTCAATTCTTCTGCCATTTCTTTGTTCCCCGTAATATATTCCCCTGTTTCTGTCATCAAGGGTCCAATTTTAGTCTTAACCATTTTTTTGCCTTTCACATACCTAAAAAAGCTTTATATTTGTGGCCAGTTTACCTTCGTACCTCATTTTTCCTCTGCGTATTTCCTTCTTAGTAATCCTCTGTTGTTCTTTAAAAGCTTCCCAGTCCTCTGTTTTCCCACTTATCTTTGCTATGTTATACTTTTTCTCTTTTAACTTTATATGTTTCTTAACTTCCCTTGTCAGCCACGGCCTCCCATGCCTCCTCCTAGGATCTTTCTTCCTTTTTAGAATGAACTGATCCTGCATCATCTTCATTATACACAGCAATATCTGTCATTGTTCCTCCACTGTCATGCCTGCTAAGGTATTGCACCATTGAACTTTGGCCAGCTCCTCCCTCATAGCTCCATAGTTCCCTTTATTCAACTGAAATATTGTCACTTCCGATTGTACCCTCTCCCTCTTAAATTGCAGATTGAATCTTATTGTATTATGGTCACTACTTCCCAATGGCTCCTTCACTTCGAGGTCCCTGATCAATTCTGGTTCGTTGCACAATACCAGATCCAGAATTGCCTTCTCCCTGGTCGGCTCCAGCACCAGCTGTTCTAAAAATCCTTCTTGGAGGCACTCCACAAAGTCTCTTTCTTGAGGACCAATACCATCCTGATTCTTTCAGTCTACCTCTATTGTTGAAATTCCCCATAACAACTTTGCAACAGGCCAATTTCAGCTCCTGATTCAACTTACATCTGACATCCAGACTACTGTTTGGGGACCTGTAGATAACTTCCAAGAGGGTCTTTTTACCCTTAGAATTTCTCAGCTCTATCCACTGACTCTACATTCCCTGATTCGAGGTCCCCCCGCGCAAGGGACTGAATATATTAAAAATAAATAAAACAATAATTCGGCCACCTTTTGAGTATTGTGTGCTGTTTTGATCACCACATAAAAAGGAGGATGTGGAGGCTTTGGACAGCGTGAAAACAGGTTTACCAGGATGTTGCCTGGATTTGGAGAGGTTGGAAAGACTTGGATTTTTGTCAGGGGTCTGACAGCTATATATTCAGTCCCCTGACAAAAGAAGGCAAGTATGCTATACAGATCCTTCACCACTTTCAGGGAGCTGTGAACTTGCCGCTGAAGTTCCCTGTGTTCATCAATGCTGCTGAGAGCCCTTCGGTTTCGTGAATACATTCCTCTTGCAATGAGTCTCCCAAAATACATCACTTCACACTTGTCTGGATTAAAATCTGTCTCCGTATGGGTTTTCTAACTGATCTCTTTCTTGCTGTATCCTTTGACAACATTCTTCATGATTCACTTCATCAATTTGTACCATCTAGAAACTTGCTAATTAAATTGTTTACATTTCCATGCTAATCATTAATATATTTAACAGACAATAGATGTCCCAGTTCTGATCTTTGTGGAACAACACTGGCCACAGACCTCCAGCCAGCAACGTGCTGTAGAAGGAACATATTTCATTTAGTCAGTCAGTCGGAAAGCATTTCAGGTATTGGTGTGGCACTGGATGTACAAGATATTCACAATCCTGGTAAAAACACCCTGGAATAGGTGTTCAGTTCTGTGTACCCTACCTGGGGACTCCCCCAGAACCAAGTATAAAACAGGAAGCATTATCTCCTGCTGTGGAAAGACAACCTGAACACAGAGCAGATTTACTTTAATGATAATTTAACCCCTGAAGACAAATAACTAGGATAAGTTAAGCAAGTACAAAAAAAATGCACTATGGCACAGAAAGAGGCCCATCAAATCCAAGCTGGCTCTCTGTGCAGAATCCCAGATTCTCATTGTCCATCTGTCCCCAAAACCCTGCAAGTTTATTTCCCTCTGATGTGATATCATTGTATTCTTTAATCATTGACCATCTCTACTTTCACCACTATTACAGGCAGCATGTTCTGCATATTTCCAGCCAATACAGTCAGTGGGAACACTTGCTCATCTCCCACTTTCTCAAAACATTACAGCTCATCTTAAATCTTGTGCCATCCCCAATCGAATACAGTTTTTTTAAATTGTCTGTTCTATCTAGATCTGTTGTAATCTTATCCATTTTAATCGATAAAAATATATTCAACTTGATTTCTTCAAAGAAAAAGCAATTTTTCTAAATCAATCCAGAGACTGCATTTTCTTCATCAGTGAACCACTCCATTAAGTCTGTACTCCACACTCTGAAGATCCCTCATATCCTTCCTGACCAGGAATCTGTTGACCAGAATTGAATATAATGATTGACTGTAACCTAACCAGTCCAAGAAATTGTTTCCATGAGTTTGTTCTCATTCCCTTTATTAATGAAGCCCAGGGTCCCATATGTTTTGATCAAAACTCATTGATTATGTCCTCTCTCCTTTAAAGGTTTGTACACATTGTCCTCCAGTCCCTCAGTCTTTATTCTTTGTGTCTGTGCCGTTCAAATATATACTCCCTTTCTACATTCCTTCTCTCAAAATGCTACAACTTACTGTGTGTTCTAAATAAAATTAACGCTTGCTCCACACATTCTATCCCCTGGAAAACAGAACAGGACAGCACCAGAATAATCAGCCCATTATGTGTGTGCGGATCATGATGCCATTCCAAACTAATTCCATCTGTACATCATCCATATCCCTGCCAACCCACGCCTGCTTATGTGAGTGTCCAAATACCTCTTAAATGTTGTGATTGTTTCTGCTTTTGACACCTCCCAGGAGAGTGCATTCTGGTCATCTCCCACCTTTTGCATAAGAAAATTGCCTGACACAACTCCCTTTAAACGTTCACATGTCGGAAATGCTCAGCAGGTCTTGCAGCATCTGTGAAGAAAAAAATACGCGTATGTTTCGGGTCCATCCTCAGAAACATGAACTCTGATTTCTCTTCACAGATGCTGCCATACCTGCTCAGCATTTCCAGAAACTTCTGTTTTTGTTTCTGATTTACGTCATCTGCTGTTCTTTCGGTTTTTATTTTCTTTAAACTTGCCCCCTCTCCCCTTAACTCCATGGCCTCTAGAATTTGTCATTTCCACCTTGGAAAAGATTCAGATTATTCACTCTACCTGTGCCTGTCGGGTCACCCAGCAGCCACCGACTTTCCCAAGACATCAATTCAAGTTTTTCCAACCTCTCCCAATCCAGGCAATGTCCTGATAAACCTGTTTTCACCCTCTCCAAAGCCTCCACATCCTCCTTATAATGCGGTGATCAAAACAGCACAAAGGTGGCCTAACTACAGTTTTATATTCAGTCTCCTCACAAGCCTGCCATCCACCTCCTTCACCACTTTCTGGGAGCTGTGAACTTGCGCCTGAAGATCTCTCTCTCTATCAAAGTTGCTTAGGGCCCTTCCATTTCGTGTATACATTCCTCTTACAATGAGCCTCTCAAAATGCATCACCTCACACTTGTCTGAATTAAAATCTATCCGCATAACTTTCCAACTGATCTCGTCCTTGATGTTTCCTTTAACAACATTCTTCACGATTTACAACTTCCTCACTTTGTGCCATCTACAAACTTGCTAAAAGTTTGTGTGAAGATTTGTAGCTCGGGTGCTCGTTGTTGTGGTTCTGTTCACCGAGCTGGAAGTTTTTGTTGCAAACGTTTCGCCCCCTGGCTAGGAGATATCATCAGCGCTCTGGAGCCTCCTGTGAAGAGTTTCTTTGATGTTTCTTCTGGTATTTATAGTGGTCTGTCCTTGCCGCTTCCGGTGTCAGTTTCAGCTGTCCGCTGTAGTGGTTGGTATATTGGGTCCAGGTCGATGTGTTTGTTGATGGAGTTTGTGGATGAATGCCATTCCTCTAGGAATTCCCTGGCTGTTTTCTGTCTAGCTTGCCCTATGATAGTAGTGTTTTCCCAGTCGAATTCATGTTGCTTGTTGTCTGAGTGTGTGGCTACTAGGGATACTTGCTAATTAAATTGTTTACACTTTCAGGCTAATCATTGATATATGTTGCAAACAACAGATGTCCCAGTTCTGATCCTTGTGGAACAGAGGTACTGGCCACAGACCTCCAGCCAGCAACATGCCCCTGCACAGCTGTTGCTGGGAGAAATATCGAAGAGGAGCCTTGAATTCTGTGTTGAGCAGCACGACCAATGTTTATTCAGAGCTCCTTACTAATGCATGATGGGAGAGTTCCCTCTCTGGAACGCTGTGGCTCCCCCAGCCAAGTCCAGCATTTTGATGTATTTCCTTCATACGTTCCAGGAATATTTTCCCCCTGACCCGATCCCCTGGGTTCAGGATGTCAGCTGGGATGTTTATGAGCTCCCTTTCCCAATTTCTGATTCTCTATCCTTCTGCAAATTCCCCTCTCAGCTCATGCAGTTGCTTTGACAGTTCTTTCACAAACTCTATCCTTGTCATTGCACATCTCCAGCCCTCCCACTACCACACCCTCTGGCAGCTGCATCGTCCGTCCAGTCACTAATTCAAAGGGGAACTGCCCCGTTCCCTTTGCTGGGGTTGATCTCAGTTTCATTAGGTTGGTGGGGAGTACTCTAACCCATCCCTGCCTGTCTCTGTCAGGGCCTTAGTCAGACTAGCTTTCAGTGTCTGCTTCATTCCTTCTGCTGTACCTGAGCTCTGGGGGTGGTATGGGGGATGGGATTTCTGTTCAGTACCAAACAGGGCACATAGCTGTTTAACTACGTTCCCTGTAACATGTGTCCCTTAAACCCGCTTATTAAGACCCAGCAGGATTTCTTGCCCTGGGATTGGGATGGGGGTACGTGTAAAATCCATCCATAATTGTTCCCATGGGCCCCTGGGTCCCTGCTGCTGCCTCCATTTTGTCCTGATTGCTTTCCCTGGCTCACATTGTGCACAGACTACACCCCTTCGACAAAACAGTTGCAGTTGTATAAGACTCTGGTGCGGCCTCATCTGGAGTATTGTGTGCAGTTTTGGTCGCCATACTATAGGAAGGATGTGGAGGCATTGGAACGAGTGCAGAGGAGGTTTACTAGGATGTTGCCTGGTATGGTAGGAAAATCGTATGAGGAAAGGCTGAGGCACTTGGGGCTGTTCTCATTGGAAAAAAGAAGGTTTAGGGGAGATTTGATAGAGGTGTACAAGATGATTAGGGGTTTAGATAGGGTAGACACTGAGAACCTTTTACCGCTAATGGAGTCAGCTGTTACAAGGGGACACAGCTTTAAATTAAGGGGTGGAAGGTATAGGACAGATGTTAGGGGTAGATTCTTTACACAGCGGGTTGTGAGTTCATGGAATGCAGTAGCAGTGGTGAACTCTCCCTCTTTATGGTCATTTAAGCGGGCATTGGATAGGCATTTGGAAGTTATTGGGCTAGTGTAGGTTAGGTAGGATTCGGTCGGCGCAACATTGAGGGCCGAAGGGCCTGTACTGCGCTGTATTTTTCTATGTTCTATGTTCTATAAAACCTTGCTGTATCTCTCCCTGTTCCAGGCCATCCCTGTAGTGGGTCATCTGATATTGCATTGTATTCTGCCCAAGATGGACCTGCCCATGATATATTTTTAATAATGTTTGTCTTATACAGCGTGGTGGCACTGCTGGATCATCCAGACTCTGTCTTGTCCCATTACTGCCTCTCCACCCCCCACCCCACCCTTTTCCCATTCCTCTTTCTCCTGTTGTGGGACTATTTCTGGGAATGTCTCCAACTTCCCTTTCTCACTTCTGTAGCGACTGCCACATCCCCAAATGTCTGCACTGTTTCAGTCAGTATTTCACCTGCCTTACTCACATACTCACTGCCCCATTGTTGTGCAGTTTCTACTTTCCTGTGAGCTCTAATCTTCATTATTGCTGCTTCACTGGGAAAGTTAGCTGCTTCCACTAACTCTCTGACCGGTTCCTCATGCTCTATGTGGCCCCCAGACAGGGTGATGTTCCGTCACCGAGCCCAGGCCAACACATGGTCATGAACAATAGGCATGCTGACTGTCTGTGTATATGCTGACTCCCTGATCCCTGGCTAATGTCAGTGCTTGTGTCAGGGCTTGTGATGGTTCTACTATTTCTGGATAATTCTCCACAAAAGTCCTCCAATAATTAAACAATCCTAAAGTTTACCTTCACCCCTTCACGGTGTGTGCATGGATAGTTTTAAAATCATGTTCTTTCATTCTGCTGGGACTCTCCCCTCTCCCTTCCTGATTTGATCTCCCCGATATGATGTCCCAGGTACGTCTCTCCCTACCTTCCCAGTTGCACTCTCTGTGGCTTAATTTTAAGTCCGTCCTGGCTGACCTGACCCAATAGTCTGTTTAATATCCAGATATGTTCCTTCTCACCGACTGAGGTAATGAGGTGTTGGTAAGATCAATGTGACTAACTCCATCAGCTATACATCGGTGGGATATACTGGAATATTGTGGGATCCTTGAGGTAACTGGATCCAGGTGTACTGTTTTCCTTCGACAGTAAACACCAGCTTATTCTGGCATTCTGGGTACACAGGTACGGATTGGAACCCATTCACAATATCAAGAGCTGAGACTGCATCCTGTTGTGATTTCAATCCATTAAATATCGCGGCGAGGTTGGCTATTGTAGGTTATTCTTTCGTGACAGATTTATTCAGGGAGGTATAACCAACAGTGAGGTGGGATGAACCATCCGGATTCCGTAAATTAGTCTGGGATACTATCAGTCTGACTATTCCCTGCTTCTCTCAATCTGTCACTGTCATATTTACTGCCTCAGCCCCGGCTTTAATGGGATCCTGTTTGTATGGGGAGTGAGAGGGCCCTCTATCTTTACAGGACCTACAGATAATTACGCACATTCCTGTTTGAGTTACCCACACCACTGAGAGGGTCCTAACTATCACTCCCCAGATTCCCTGACTGTCCCAGTCTCCCTGCAATGCAACTACTCTGTCGCCTCTCCTTTCCTTCCTATCTCAGCCCTGACCAGAGCGTCCCCATGCTATATTTCGGGTCCCAACATCAATAATTGCTTCTAACTGTTCTAAAATGGCAACTCCCAGAAGTGGTCCCTTCCTCAGTTTCACACTCCCATATCTGAATACATTTTGTCATATCCGTGATCTGCATCGGGACAGGTTCGCTTCATCTAGCTTCCTCGGTTCCCCCTCCGACTGCTCTCTTTTTATAGTTGCGGGGATTAGCAGTAAATCCATATCTGTAACTGATGTGGATGCTCCTGTATTAACATCATGCGCTGTTGGTCCCAAACAGCACATCAAGAAACGTTCCTGGGCTATGCATGTGCAGACGTGAACACAGGCCACACACAATGTGAACATCTATCTTCCTCTCTCTGACTATGTTCCTTGGCTATGTCCCCTTTCCTGCTTCCCTTGTAACATTGTGGGTCTGGTTCCCCTCCCTGTACTGCAGCTATTCCCCTGTGTTTCTGAGTTTGCCTCAGCTCTCATGGCCCAATTTAGAAGATGGTTAGAATTATTTCCCACTGGGAGTCCCATGTTTATAATTACAGTTAAATAGGGTCCCATGTCATCTTTAAAATACATCAAACCTATTTCATCATCACAGATTGGGGTTTGGTAATCACCCATGGTCCTTACACACCTCAGACTTCCTCTCTGTATGATCCTCAATATTACCCTTGGGTCCCTGAGTCACCAAGGTTATTTTAGCCCATTCAGCCTGTCACCTCCCCAGTGTGTCCCTGTAATATCTGTAAATGCCTGGAGGCACTGATCGGCTGTGCACTGGGGGGAACTAGCTCACACCCCCACCCTCTCATTGCAGGGACAGGTTCTGCTGTACACGTCAGGGCATCTTAGCCTGAAAGATCTTGGCCTGACATCATCTTTGGTGAGACTGTGTACCTCAACTAATTCATCCATATTCTCCCAATAAGGCCCATTATTACCATTTCTCCATTAGGCTGGGTGGTCATTCACCAACATCTATCGTTCAGACGGGTAAACGGTTCAGGTTTAGTTTCTGTCAGTTCCCTTTGTTGCTCCCTACTGTCTGTCCAAGTTTGAGCTTTGATGCCCAGCGGTGCCAGAGACACTGCCTTCTGGGCCTTACAGAGCAGGGGGTCATCCCACCCATTTCCATCCCTCTGACCATACATGGGCGCTTTATCGTCTAACCTGTTCCAGTCAGTGTCACCGTCCTCACTGCCTTCTGAGGAGAGCGGGGCACTAGGTACCTCCCCCACTGTAACTACCACCTGGCCCTTTGGCTTTAAGGCCTCACGTCTGAGAGGCACCACCTTCACTTGTTCCTGTTTCCCATAATAATGTAACATTCCGTCATTCCTGGAATAACACAGAACAAGGTGTGAATTTAGTTTGACTTGAAACATTAATAATTTGACATTCACTTTACATATCTATAGAGGTGAGAATTGTACTGTGATTATTTAAGTGAATTTAATGTAATCATACAATGGAAATAACCCTGATAATCAATGACAATGAATGAACTGAATAATAAGTGATTATTTGTACCAGTTCTTGCATTGAAGATTCAACATCATTTTAATGCTTGTCACCCATTATGTCATGCATTATTATTAGGGAATAAAGTAATGGAAGGATATCAGAGAAAATAAATAGATTTTAATTTTAGCTTCACTGCAATAATGAACCAAAACAATATTTTGAAATATGGTTGAACTACATAACAATGTTTCCAGTGTCATTATTGACTTGAGAACTATTTTAGTTTGCAAATTTCTTTGCACTAAGAATAATTGGAAATGAATTGTGATTATGAACTGACCATTTAAAATATATTTTAAAGAGAATAACCAGGTATATTTTTTGGAGTAAATTAGGAATGGAAATAAATATGTATACATTGGTATTAATAGTTTTGAAATGTTTGGAAGTTGACTGATATTATTTGATTGAGAGAGGCTGCATGATTATAGAGACTAATTCACCTTTTTCGTTGCATTGTGGGTTTCACTAGAATCTGTTGTGGTCTAAGCTCTTGTTGTGTGCAATGGACTGTCACTGATAGCTTAATTAACCTCCGAGTCTCAGTTCAGGTTTCCTTTGTCTGTAAGTCAGTCTGTAAGTGAGCGACACACCTGCCTTTCTGAGGGGAAACAGAGATTCCTTTCAAAGGAAATTAAGTGGCAGTTCTCACTGAGAATGGTTTCTCCCACACACCATCAACAGGGAAGGGTTTTTCTAAAGAATTCCAATCTCTATCTATAAATCTGATGGTATCTGTGTTTGTCAGTTTGTGGAGGATTCAGCCCCTTTGTTCTGAGCTGTTTTTATACAAGCAGTTGGTTCATTATGTCTTTGCCAAGAATGTTGTTTACTTTCACCTTTTACTGTGATTCTGCGGGTTAGAATATTCTGTGAGTCAATAATGGTCACTAACTGAACATTGAGTGATTTTGACTCTAACAGAGCACTGGCCTTGTTTGCAGCTAATTATTCACTTTTTTTTCCTGGTTGTGTTGAATGTTACAGAAACAGGCTCTGAGCAATGTTTCCATTCACTTGTGTTGGAGTCACTGACAGCCACGTGGTCAGTTAGCTTCAGGCTGATGGATCAGTTTCTCTGTCCTATTAGATGGTGGTCACTTGCTCAGTTTCCGATGACTCACCTCAGTGTCAGTCCATCAGCTGCTGAAACCCTGTATCCAGCATTTGTTCCCTCTCACCATGACGAATCCAATACAGTCCCAGCTTGTCTCCCACATTCTACCTCCATATTCTCATGATCACCTCAGATTCTATTCACTGTGTCCTTGCAGCAAGTTGTGTTAGACACCTATTTCAGTTTTATCCTGATCTATATTATGTTCATGAAGAAAATTTCAAAATTTGGTTCACTGCTTTTAAACCTACCCGTGCCTTCACCCCGTCTTCCCTGCGTAGTTCCACACCTCCCTGAGGGATCTGCACTTATCCAATTCCAGCTGCATGACAGTTTCTTATTTTATTCTCCTCCCTGTTGATGGCTTTAGTTTCAGCTGCCTTGAACCTAAACTTGGTCATTCTCTTCCCCCATTCCCTTCAATTCTCCTCCATTCTATAGGCTCTCCTTAATTTCTACCTGTTTGATCAAGGTTTTGGTTTCCACCATTAAAACTGTCTCTTTGTAGATCGGTAACTGTCCCGTGGTATCATTGCTGAACTGTTAATCCAGAGCTCCAGGTAATATTCTGGGGACCCTGATTCGAATCCCATCACGACAGATGTGGAATTCGAATTCAATACAAATCTAGAATTATAAGCCTATTGATGAAATTATTCTTAATTGTCAGGAAAAACCCATCAGAGTCACTGATGCCCTTTAGGGAAGGAAGCTGCCATCCTTACTTGATCTGGCCTACATGTGACTCCTGACCCACACCAATGTGGTTGGCTCTTACCTGCCCTCTGGGTAATAAATGCTGCCCACAGCCAGTGGCACCTACATCCCAGTGAATGAATTTTGAACAAAGCGCTCAGTCCTTGGATCATGTGGGAAAGAAGCAGACGGTGACCATTCGGCCCCTCGAGCCTGCTCCATCGTTCAATACGACCAGGCCTGATCTGTTTGTGATTTGTATTCCATCTCCCCCCAACATCCCTGAACAAGAATCTATCAACCTGTGTCTTAAAATACTCAGTGAGCCCACCTTCTGGGGCAGAGAGTTCCAAAGTTGCACTGCCCTCTGATTGGAAACAAGTCTCCTCATCTCTGTCCTGAGAGGGTGAACACAATTTTAAAGCAGTTCCCTCTCGTTCAGGAATGGCCCACAAGAGGGAACTTCCTTTCCACATCCTCCTTATCAAACCATTCAGGATCTTAGACAGTGATGTCACCCCTCACTCTCCCAAACTCCAGCTGAAACAAACCCAGCCTGTCCAACCGATCCGCATTTTATTTCTGTCACACTGGATGTGATTGGGATGAAATGTTATGTTTATTATGCAGTAAATGTGTTGCTTCACTCTGCGGTGTCTGAGAGTCAACATGAGCCATACTAGCTTTCCTGTCTCACTGTTGTACATATATCTTACATCACTGTCGTGTTTCCACCTCCCTCCCTCCCTCCCTCCCTCTAACCAAAAAAGGAGAGAGATCGAGAAAATCTGTTAGAAAATTGGTTGTCACCTAAATGGTACTGAGTCTGATTGTAGAGATTGCATTGTAATTGAAGTAACCAGTTAATAAAAATTTACTGACAAGACATTTTGAGAGGGGCTGCTGTGTTGGTGGTGGCAGTGCTGCTGGTTGGTATAAGTGAGGGCCGGGGTGAATACTGGGCTTTGGTGAGAAAGGTGAGCATGGGAAAGGCAAGGTGAGATTCTTTTGTCTTCCTCAATAAGAAGAGGCAGAGATGGCAGTTCGGACAGTGTGGAGCTGTTTTAATCTTGCAGGCATTCTTTTTTTTAATATTCATTTTCTGTGATGTGAGTGTCACTGGCTTGGCCAGCTTTGATAGCCCATCCCTCTGAATAGTTCCAGAGTTGTAGAGGAAAGGATAGCAAAGATGATTCTCGATAGGAGTGAGAGAGACAGGGTAGTTGTCACGGGGGACTTCAACTTTCCAAATATTGGCTGGAAACACTACAGTACCAGTCCTATAGATGGGTCAGTTTTTGTCCAGTGTGTGCAGGAGGGCTTCCTGACACAGTAGACAGGCCAGTAAGGGGCGAAGCCATATTAGATTTGGTACTGGGTATTGAGCCCGGCCAGGTGTTAGACTTGGAAGGAGGTGAGCACTTTGGTGATAGCGATCACAATTCTGTTGTGTTTATTTTAGTGATAGAAAGGGATAGGTGTATACCACTGGGCAAGAGTTACAGCTGGGGGAAAGGCAATTACAATGCGATTAGGCAAGGTTTAGGAAGCATAGGATGGGGAAGGAAACTGCAGGGGATGGGCACATTAGAAATGTGGAGCTTGTTCAAGGAAAGGCTCCTGTGTGTCCTAGATAAGTATGTACCTGTCAGGCAGGGAGGAAGCTGTAGAGCGCAAGAGCCGTGGTTTACGAAGGAAGTGGAATCTCTGGTCAAGAGGAAGGAGAAGGCTTAAGTTAGGATGAGATGTGAACGCTCAGGCAGGGCACTTGAGGGTTACATGGTAGACAGGGAAGACCTAAAGAGAGAGCTCGGCAGAGCCAGGTGGAGACATGAGAAGTTGTTGGAGGATAGGATCACGGTAAACCCTAAGGCTTTCTATAGGTATTTAAGGAATAAAAGAATGACAAGAGTAAGATTAGGGCCAATCAAGGATAGGAGTGGGAAGTTGTGTGTGGAGTCAGAGGAGATAGGGGAAGCACTAAATGAATATTTTTCGACAGTATTCACTCTAGAAAAAGACAGTGTTATCGAGGAGATTACTGAGATACAGGCTACTTGACTAGGTGAGATTGAGGTTCACAAGGAAGAGGTATTGGAAATCCTGCAGAATGTGAAAATAGATAAGTCTACTGGGCCTGATGATGGGATTTATCCTAGGATTCTCTGGGAAGCCAGGGAGGAGATTGTTGAGCCTTTGGCATTGATCTTCAAATCATCATTGTCTATAGGAATAGTGCCTGAGGACTGGAGGATAGCAAATGTGGTTCCCCTGTTCAAGAAAGGGAGTAGAGTCAACCCTGGTAATTATAGACCAGTGAGTCTTACTTCAGTTGTTGGAAAAGGTTATAAGAGATAAGATGTATAATCATCTAGAAAAGAATAATTTGATTACGGATAGTCTGCACGGTTTTGTGAAGGGTAGGTCGTGCCTCACAAACATTATTGAGTTCTTTGAGAAGGTGACCAAACAGGTAGATGAGATTAAATTGGTTGACGTGGCGTATATTGATTTCAGCAAGGCGTTTGATAAGGTTCCCCACTGTAGGCTATTGTACAAAATGCAGAGGAATGGGATTGTGGGAGATTTAGCAGTTTGGATCAGTAATTGGCTTGCTGAAAGAAGACAGAGGGTGATGGTTGATGGGAAATGTTCATCCTAGAGTCCAGTTACCAGTCATGTACTGCAAGGGTCGGTGTTGGGTCCACTGCTGTTCGTCTTTTTTATAAACGACCTGGATGAGGGTGTAGAAGGGTGGGTTAGTAAATTTGCAGATGACACTAAGGTCGGTGGAGTTGTGGATAGGGACGAAGGATGTTGTTGTTACAGAGAGACATAGATAAGCTGCAGAGCTGGGCAGAGAGGTGGCAAGTGGAGTTTATTGCGGACAAGTCTGAGGTGATTCACTTTGGTCAGAGTAACCGGAATGCAAAGTACTGGACTTATGGTAAGATTCTTGGCAGTGTAGATGAGCAGAGACACCTCGGTGTCCAGGTACACAGGTCCTTGAAAGTTGCCACCCAGGTTGACAGGGTTGTTAAGGAGGCATACAGTGTTTTAGCTTTTATTAATAGAGGGATCGAGTTCCGGAACCATGAGGTTATGCTACAGCTGTACAAAGCTCTGGTGCGGCTGCACTTGGAATATTGTGTACAGTTCTGGTCACCACATTATAAGACGGATGTGGAAGCTTTGGAAAGGGTGCAGAGGGGATTCACGAGGGTGTTGCCTAGTATGGAGGGAAGGTCTTTCGAGGAAAGGCTGAGGGACGTGATGCTGTTTTCGTTAGAGAGAAGAAGGTTGAGAGGTGACTTAATAGAGACATATAAGATAATCAGAGGGTTAGGCAGAGTGGAAGGGAGAACCTTTATCCAAGTATGGTGATGGCGAGTATGAGGGGGCATAGCTTTAACTTTAGGGATGATAGATATAGGACAGATGTCAGATGACATTGCAGCGTTCCCTCAGTACTGACCCTCTGGCATTGGTGCATTCTGTCAGTCCTAACCTCTGGCAGTGCAATGCTCCCTCAATACTGATCCTCTGACAATGGAGCGCACATTCAGTCCTGATCTTCTGACAGTGCAGTGCTCCAGCAGTACTGACCCTCCAACAGTGAGGCACTCCCTCAGTACTGACACTCTCTCAGTACTGACTAATTGAAACAGTAGTGCTCACTCAGTACTGACCCTATGACAGTGCAGCACTCCCTCAGTACTGACCCACTGACAGTACGGAGCTCCGTCACCATTGATCCTCTGACAGTGTGGAACTCCCACAGTAATAAACTGCTGACATTGCAACACACCTACAGTACTGACCCTCTGATAGTGCACCACTCACTCAGTACTGACCCTTTGATAGTGCTGCACTACCTGAGTGCTGTCCTTCCGACAGTGCAGCCCTCCCTCAGTACTAAACTCCTGACAGTGCGGCCCTCCCTCAGTACTAAACTCCTGACAGTGCGGCCCTCCCTCAGAACTAAACTCCTGACAGTGCGGCCTTCCCTCAGAACTAAACTCCTGACAGTGCAGCCCTCCCTCAGTACTAAACTCCTGACAGTGCGGCCCTCCCTCAGAACTAAACTCCTGACAGTGCGGCCCTCCCTCAGTACTAAACTCCTGACAGTGAGGCCCTTCGTCAGTGATGACACTCCAACAGTGCGGCATTCTATCAGTACTGACACCGACAGTGCGACAACACCCTCTGTCCTGCACCTCTGACAGTGCAGCACTCCCTCAGTCCTGAACCTTTGACAGTACAGTACTCCCTCAGTACTATCACTCTGGCAATGTAGCGGTCCCTCAGTACTGACCCTCTGATGGTGCAATGCTCCCTCAGTACTGACCCTCTGGCAAGGTGGCATTCATTGAGGACTTAACCTCTGACAGTGCAGCACTCCCTCAGTACTGACCCTCTGACAGTGCACCGCTCCCTCAGTACTGAACCTCTGACAGTGCAACACTCCCTTAGTACTGACCCTCTGACAGTGCAGCACTCCCTCAGTACTGACCTTTGACGGTGCAGCGCTCCCTCAGTACTGACCCTCTGACAGTGCAGCACTCCCTCAGTACTGACCCTCTGACAGTGCAGCACATCCTCAGTACTGACCTTTGACGGTGCAGTGCTCCCTCAGTACTGACCCTCTGACAGTACAGCACTCCCTCAGTACTGACCTTTGACGGTGCAGCGCTCCCTCAGTACTGACCCTCTGACAGTGCAGCACTCCCTCAGTACTGACCCTCTGACAATGCAGCACATCCTCAGTACTGACCTTTGACGGTGCAGTGCTCCCTCAGTACTGACCCTCTGACAGTGCAGCACTCCTTCTGCACTGACTCTCTGACAGTGTTTTCTCCCTGAGTAATGACCCTCCAAAAGTGCAGTGCTCGTTTTGTGCTGACTCTCTCTCAGTGTAGCATGCCCTCAGGACTGATCTTCTGACGATGCGATACTCCCTCATTACCGACCTACCGACTGCGCGGTTCTCCCACATTACTGACGCTCTGACAGTGTGGCCTTCCCCTGGACTGACACTCAGACAGTGCAGCACTCCCTCAGTACCGACCCTCTGACAGTATAGCGCTCCCTCTGTCCAGACCCTCTGACAGCGCAGCACTCTCTCAATACAGACCCTCTTACGATGCAGCGCTCACTTGGTGCTGACCCGCTGACAGTGTAGCAATCTATTAGTACTGCTCCTCTGACAGTGCAGCTTTCCCTCAGTCCTGACCCTCTGACAATATCGTGCACACTCAGTACTGATGTTCTGACAGTACAGTGCTCCATCAGTACAGACCCTCCGACAGTGTGGCACTCCCCCAGGACTGATCCTGTGACATTGTGACACTCCTTTGGTACAGACCCTCTGACAGCATAGCACTCACTCCATACCGACCCTCTGACAGTGCAACAGTCCCTCAGCACTGAGCCTCTGACAGTGCGGCACTCCCTCCAGACTGAACTTCGGACAGTGCGACGTTACCTCAGTACTGACCCTCTGATAGTGCAGAACTCCCTCAGTACTGACCCTCTGACAGTGCAGAACTCCCTCAGTACTGACCGGCTGACAATGTGGCCCTCCCTCATCATTGCTCTCGCAGAGTGAGCACTCCCTCAGTTCTGAACCTCCGACAATGCGGTGTGTCTTTGGCACTGACCCTCTGACAGTGCAGCACTCCCTCAGTACTGACCCTTCAACAGTGCAGCACACACTCAGTACTGACCCTCTGATAGTGCAGCACTCTATCTATGCTGAATCCCTGACAGTGAAGCACTCCCTCAGTACTGAACCTCTGACAGTGCGGTGTGCCTTTGACACTGACCCTCTGGCAATGCAGCACTCCCTCAGTACTGACCCTCTGACAGTGCAGCACTCCCTCAGTACTAACGCTCTGACACTGCAGCACTCCCTTGGCACTGACCCTTTGACAGTGCAGCACACACTCAGTACTGACCCTCTGACAGTGCAGCACTCCATCTATGCTGAATCTCTGACAGTGAAGCACTCCCTCAGTACTGACCCTCTGACAGTGCAGTGCTCGTTTTGTACTGACCCTCTGACAGTGTAGCGTACCCTCAGGACTGATCCTCTGACAGTGCGGCACTCCATCAGTACAGACCCTCTGACAGTACAGCACTCACTCAGTACTGACCCACTGACAGTGCGGTCCTCCCTCGTTACTGACCTCTGACAGTGTGGCCTTTCCTTGGGACTGACACTCAGACAGTGCAGCACTCCCTCAATACTGATTCTCTGACAGTGCAGCACTCCCTCAGTACTGACCCTCTGACAGTGCAGCACTCCCTCGGTACTGACCCTTTGACAGTGCAGCATTCCCTCGGTACTGACTCTTTCACAGTATAGTGCTCCCTCAGTACAGACCCTCTGACAGTGGAGTGCTCCTCAGTACTGATCCTCTCATGTTGCAGCACTCCATCAGTACTGACCCTCTGACATTGCAACACTCCCTTGGTATTGACCCTCTGACAGTGCAGCACTCTTCCATTAAAGAACCTCTGACAGTGCAGCTTTTCCTGAGTACTGACCCACTGACATTGCAGTACTCATTCAGTGAAGACCCTCAGACAATGTGGACCTCCCTCGGTGCTGACCTTCCGACAGTGCGGCATTCCCTTAGTACTGACATTCTGACAGTGCAGAACGCCCTCAGTACTGACCCTCTGACAGTGCAGCAGTCCCTCAGTACTGACCCTCTGACAGTGCGGTGTTTTGTCAGTTCTGACCCTCTGCCAATGCAGCACTCCCTCAGTACTGACACTTTAATTGTGTTGCACTCCCACATACTGAACCTCTGACAGTGCTGCACTCCCCCAGTACTGACCTTCTAACAGTGCAGCACACACTCAGTACTGATCCTCTGACAGTGCAGCACTCTGTCTATGCTGACACTCTGACAGCGTGGAGTTCCCTCACTTCTGACACTCCGAGAGTGCAGCACTCCATTCGTACTGACCCTCTGACAGTGTGACACTCTCTCAGTACTGCCCCTCTGTCAGAGAAGCACTCCCCCTGTAGTGACACTCTGACAGTTTGGCACTGCACTGTAATGAAACTCTGACAGTGCGGTATTCCCTCCCTTCTGACCCTCCGACATTCCGATACACCCACAGTACTGACCAACCAACAGTGTGGCACTCCCTCATTACTCACTCCCTGACAGTGTGCCACTCCCTCAGTACTGACCTTCCAACAGTGTGACACTCTCTCGGTACTGCCCCTCTGACAGTGAAGCACTCCCCCAGTAGTGACTCTCTGACAGTGTGGCACTGCACTGTAATGAAACTCTGACAGTGCGGTATTCCATCTATTCTCACCCTCTGACATTCCAATGGACCCACAGTACTGACCCTCTAACAGTGCAGCACTCACTCAGTACTGACCCTCTGACAGTGCAGCGCCTCCTCAGCACTGACCCTTGACAGTATTGCACTCCCTCAGTACTGACCCTTTGACAGTGTCGCACTCCCTCACTACAGAACCTCTGACAGGGTGGCATTCCCTCAATAGTGCTCCCTCAATACTGACCCTCTGATAATGCAGCACTTCCTCACTACAGCACCTCTGACAGGGTGGAATTCTCTCAATACTGTTCTTCTGACAATTTAGTGCTCCCTTAGTACTTATGCTCCGATAATGTTGTGCTCCCACAGTAATGACCTTGCAACAGTGCAGCGCTCATTTTGCTCTGACCCGTTGACAGTGCAGCACTCCCTCAGTACTGAAGGTCCGGCAGTGTTGCGCCCCCCAGTACTGATCCTCTGATAGTGCAGGTTTGCCTATTTACTGATCCTCCGACTGCAACATTAACTTAGTACTCACTCTCCACAGAGTGGCACTCCCTCAGCAATGACCCTCTGACAGTGGAGTGCTCACTGCATGATGACCTTCTGCCAGTGCAACACTCCCTCATTACAGACCCTCTCACAGTGCAGCACTGCCTAAGCACTCACTCCCTGACAGTACAGCACTCCCTCGGTACTGACATTCTGACAGTGCAACTTTCCCTCAGTACTGACCCTCTGACAGTGCAACTTTCCCTCAGTACTGACCCTCTGACAGTGCAGCACTCCCTCAGTACTGACCCTCTGACAGTGCAGCACTCCATCTATGCTGAATCTCTGACAGTGAAGCACTCCCTCAGTACTGACCCTCTGACAGTGCAGTGCTCGTTTTGTACTGACCCTCTGACAGTGTAGCGCACCCTCAGGACTGATCCTCTGACAGTGCGGCACTCCATCAGTACAGACCCTCTGACAGTACAGCACTCACTCAGTACTGACCCTCTGACAGTACAGCACTCACTCAGTAATGACCCACTGACAGTGCGGTCCTCCCTCGTTACTGACCTCTGACAGTGTGGCCTTTCCTTGGGACTGACACTCAGACAGTGCAGCACTCCCTCAATACTGATTCTCTGACAGTGCAGCACTCCCTCAGTACTGACCCTCTGACAGTGCAGCACTCCATCCTAACTGACCCTCTGACAGTCCAGCAATCCTTCAGTATTGACAATCTGACAGTGCAGCTTTTCTTCAGTACAGATCCTCTGATAGTGCAACACTAACGTATCACTGACCCTCCAACAGTGTGGCACTCCCTCAGTACTGACCTTTTTTTTCTCTTTCTTAATGTTTTGTGGAAATATGGAGACATTGTGTTTGCAGATTCTGAGAAAGTATGAGAGAGACACACAATCCAAGCCCTGTCTGAAACTCTGCAACAGTCTATTCAGAGAGATGCACAGCATGGAAACAGGCCCTTCGGCCCAACTTATTCATGCCAACCAGATATCCAACTTAATTTAGTTCCATTTGCTAACACTTGGCTGATATCCCTCTAAACCCTTCCTATTCACATACTCATCCTGATGCCTTTTAAATGTCGCAATTGTACCAGCCCCCACCATATCCTCTGGCAGCTAACTGCATGCCCTTGAATAAGTGTTCAAACATTCATAGAGATGATGCAACCTCAAACAAACACCAACCTACGAAATGCTATCACTGTCATTTTCACCCCATCCTTTGGTTCTCCGTTACGCTGATTTGAACAGAGGGAAAGAAACAGTCTTAGTGACCATCCACCGTCACCTTGTAATAAAGGTTACTTGCAAATTTCACTTGCATGAGATTACCACACCATCCAGTTGCCTGGAGGGTGGGGGTGAGCTGTATTCTCCTGCTATAGCCCTTGGTGTCCCACGTTGATGTTAGGGAGTGAACTCCAGGATTTTGACCTGAACCATGTAAAGAGCTCTCTTACTGGAGTGCCTTTTTAAAGTTGGGAAGTTATTGTAGACCAGGAGGACCCGAGAGCTGCTTTCTTGTCAGAGAGAGAGGACTGGTGGGTTACACACCTCAGGGGAGGGGCGAGGTGGAGAAGTTGGGGCCTTGATGGTAATTTCAGACATGATAGAAATTGAGCCAACAATGTTGGCATCACGAACCAGTTAGCTGAGGGAACTGAGACCCCCCCCCCCAACTCTGTATCAGAGGAATCCAATCCCTATAATAGAGCAAGCTTGGGAATTCGACACTAAAATCAACTTGTACAGACGCGCTGGAAACCTGAACCATCAATACAGAGATTGCTGAAGAAGCTAAGCATGTCCGGCAGCATCTGTGAAGGGAGAGAGAGAGAGAGTTCACCTTTCAATCCAGTCATTTCTGCGGAAAAGTTCCTTCAGAACAGACCGTTTTGAGGAAGGGTCACTTGAAATGTGAATTGTTCCTCTCTCTCTCTTCACCGTTGCTGTCTGATCTGCTGAATTTCCCCAGCAATCTGTGCGGGTGTTTGCTTGAGAATTTGATCTGACCCAATCAATCATTTGTGACTGAGCAACTCAGTCTGTGTTCATGCCCTGAGGTTGCTTCTGTTGAAAGTTGACAAACAGGTTTAAGGCTTTTAGGAGAAAATGAGGACTGCAAGTGTTGGAGATCAGAGCTGAAAATGTGTTGCTGGAAAAGCGCAGCAGGTCAGGCAGCATCCAAGGAGCAGGAGAATCGATGTTTCCGTCAATTCTCCTGCTCCTTGGATGCTGCCTGACCTGCTGCACTTTTCCAGCAACACATTTTCAGCTCAGGTTTAAGCCTTTGTAAGGCATTGTATTTGGAGGGCGCGGGTGCATGGGGGAACAGATAAAGATTTACGGCACTTCACAAAGATCCTTATCAATGTAACTTTATGATGTTAATTAAGAAGGAACAGCTCAGATCTAACATTTCAGTTAATCAGCCAAGAGAAGTATATATGTCATCATAAAGACTTGTTGTAAAGACTGTACAGAACCTAACTTTAGTTACTATGTTTGTCCATCATTTTTTTTGTGAATAAAGTCTCTGTTTGAAACTCATATAAATATTTTTTAGAGGGGGACCAAGCATCTTGAGCTTGTGGAGGCATTGTCCTTTTCCCTAATCTTTCTTAAATAAACGCTAGACAAGTTAGATACTCCCCGGGTATACACATCAAACGGTCATCAACAGGGAGGAGATAGTGGGATTGTCACAGGGGCTCTGTGGTTAGCTCTGTTGCCTCACCCCACCCGGGTTCAATTCCAGCCTCGGGCGACTGTCTGTGTGGAGTTTGCACATTCTCCCCGTGTCAGCCTCCGGGTGCTTCAGTTCCCTCCCACTGTCCAAAGATGTGCAGGCTCGGTGGATTAGCCAGAGGAAATGAAGGGATCCAGGGATAGAGTGGGGGGATGGGATGCTCTGCCGAAGGTCAGTGTGAACCTGATAGGCCGAATGGCCTGCTTCCACATTCTATAACCAATCCAGAGACCCAAATAATGTTCTGGGCCCTGGGCTCCAATCTTGGGGGTGGCTGTGGGTCCCCACAGCGAGAACAGGTTTGGGGATGAACACGGTCCAAGGGGGGAACAGGTTTGTTTTCTGAGGTGTTGAGGGCATGAATGTTCTGTCGATAAACATACAGAGGAGGTGCTTTCTGAGATACTGAGGGAGCACTATCTGGCAGTACAGGGTGCAGAAGGTGGAATGGTACAGATACACTTCCCTAATCATTTCCTCAGGGTCCCCAAGGCACGCTGGTGTGGTCATCTGAGATGGAAGCCACTCCCCATTTTAGAAGATTATATCAACACTCAGTGAAAAATAACACAAACACATGCCTTAAACATGGATTGGAGGAAAACTGTTATGAATCTATCATCATTTGTTGCTTAGACATGGTTTAGAAAAGCAGGCACCCAAACAGACCAATGCTGTCGATGTACAGGAAGATCCAAGAGGTTATTTACAGTTGATGTCTGTCTCCCTGCAGAGGTCATCATCCGAGATCAGGGTTCAGTCCGTGTGTGTGTGTGTGTGTGTGTGTGTGTGTGTGTGTGTGTGTGTGTGTGTGTGTGTGCGTGTGTGTGTGTGTGTGTCTGTGTGTGTGTGTGTGTGTGTGTGTCTGTGTGTTATCCAAGAAGATAAATTCCTGCTGCTGTTTCAGCGAAGACACAAACATAAAAGTTTTTAAAAGCTGCAAAACTCACTTCCCTGGGGTAAAGTGAATGCTGTAAATCTCCCAAAAGAGGTTCGGATGGAAGGAAGAAAGATTAGATTGAGAAGAGACAGTGCCATTCAGGTGCAGAGGTGTTGCTGGAATGTCTATTCAGGATTTCAGGAGAGGAGAAAACACCTTGGAGATAGTTTCTCAACCAACCTGTTCAGTGATGGTACGGTATTCCTCTAGACCAGGTGGGACTTGAAACTGAATCTCCTAGCTCAGAGGTAAAGACGCTACCACTGTCCCTTTCTACCTTCCCCAAGCTGTACAAGGCCTCACCTTCATTCCCCTACGCTCTCGGATTAACGAGTTCAACACGCGGCGAGACATCGAACAATTCTTCCGCCGCCTTCGCCTCCGTGCCTACTTCTTCAACCAGGATTCTCGCCCACCCTCTGACGACCCCTTCTCCCGCCTCCAACACACCCCATCCACCTGGACACCCTGTGCTGGCCTCTTACCTGCCCTCAATCACTTCATAGCCAACTGCCGCCGCGACATTAACCGCCTCAACCTCTCCATCCCTCTCACCCACTCCAACCTCTCACCCTCAGAACGTGCAGCCCTCCACTCCCTTCACTCCAACCCCAACCTCACCATCAAACCGGCAGACAAGGGAGGCGCGGTAGTAGTTTGGCGCACCGACCTTTACACCGCTGAGGCTAAACGCCAGCTTGTGGACACCTCCTCTTACTGCCCCCTTGACCATGACCCCACCTCCAACCACCAAACCATCATCTCCCAGACCATCCATAACCTCATCACCTCAGGGAATCTCCCATCCACCGTCTCCAAACTCAGAGTCCCACAACCCCGCACTGCCCGTTTCTACCTCCTGCCCAAAATCCACAAACCTGACTGCCCCGGCCGACCCATTGTCTCAGCCTGCTCCTGCCCCACCGAACTCATCTCTGCATACCTCGACATGGTCCTGTCCCCCTTAGTCCAAGAACTCCGCACCTACGTTTGGGACACCACCCACGCCCTCCACCTCCTCTATGATTTTCGCTTCCCCGGTCCCCAACGCCTTATCTTCACCATGGACATCCAGTCCCTGTACACCCCCATCCTCCATCATGAAGGACTCAAAGCCCTCCGCTTCTTCCTTTCCCGCCGTACCAACCAGTACCCTTCCACTGACACCCTCCTTCGACTGACTGAACTGGTCCTCACCCTGAACAACTTCTCTTTCCAACACTCCCACTTCCTCCAAACAAAGGAGTTGCCATGGGCACCCGAATGGGCCCCAGCCAAGCCTGCCTCTTCGTAGGATATGTGGAACAGTCCATCTTCCGCAACTACACTGGCACCACCCCCCACCTTTTCCTCCGCTACATTGATTACTGTATCGGCGCTGCCTCGTGGAGGCAGGTTGAACAGTTCATCCACTTTACCAACCGACCTCAAATTTACCTGGACCATCTCAGACACCTCCCTCCCCTTCCTAGACCTTTCCCCTTCTATCTCAGGCAACCGAATCAATGCGGACATTTACTATAAACCGACCGACTCCCACAACTACCTAGACTACGCCTCCTCCCACCCTGCCCCCTGTAAAAACGCCATCCCATATTCCCAATTCCTTCGTCTCCGCCGCATCTGTTCCCAGGAGGACCAGTTCCAATACCGTACAGCCCAGATGGCCTCCTTCTTCAAAGACTGCAATATCTCCCCAGACGTGATCGAATATGACCTCCACCCCATCTCCTCCACTTCCCGCTCCTCTGCCCTTGAGCCCCACCCCTCCAATCGCCATCAGGACAGAACCCCACTGGTCCTCACCTACCACCCACTAACCTCCATATACATCGTATCATCCGTTGTCATTTCCACCACCTCCAAACAGACCCCACCACCAGAGATATATTTCCCTCCCCTCCCCTATCAGCATTCTAAAAAGACCATTCCCTCCGTGACTCCCTCATCAGGTCCACACCCCCCACCAACCCAACCTCCACTCCCGGCACCTTCCCCTGCAACTGCAAGAGATGCAAAATTGCCTCCCCCCTTACTTCCTTCCAAGGCCCAAGGGATCCTTCCATATCCACCACAAATTCACCTGCACCTCCACACACATCATTTACTGCATCCACTGCACCCGATGGGGCCTCCTCTATATTAGGAAGACAGGCTGCCTACTTGCGGAACGTTTCAGAGAACACCTCTGCGACACCCGAACCAACCAACCCAACCACCCCGTGGCTCAACGCTTCAACTCTCCCTCCCACTCCACCAAGGACATGCAGGTCCTTGGACTCCTCTGTCGCCAGACCATAGCAACACGACAGCTGGAGGAAGAGCGCCTAATCTTCCTCCTAGGAACCCTCCAACCACAAGGGATGAACTTAGATTTCTCCAGTTGCCTCATTTCCCCTCCCCCCACCTTGTCTCAGTCAAATCCCTCGAACTCAGCACCGCCTCCTAATCTGCAATCTTCTTCCTGACCTCTCCGCCCCCACCCCCACTCTGGCCTAACACCCTCACCTTGACCTCCTTCCATCTATCGCATTTCCAACGCACCTCCCCCAAGTCCCTCCTCCCTACCTTTTATCTTAGCCTGATGGACACATTTCCTCATTCCTGAAGAAGGGCTCATGCCCAAAACGTCGACTCTCCTGCTCCTTGGATGCTGCCTGACCTACTGCGCTTTTCCAGCAACAGATTTTCAGCTCTGATCTCCAGCACCTGCAGTCCTCATTTTCTCCCAGTTGGATCTTGCAGAGGCCAGTATTGGGACCTCGCAGTTTCTAGGTTTATTGAAATAACTTTCACTTGAAAGTTGGAGGATTGATCAGTGAGTTCACGGATGATATGAAAACCAGTGTGGTGGCAAACAGTGAGGAAGATGGGCTTAGATCATAGGAGGGCAATCATGGTAAGGGAATACGTGATGAACTATAGGGCCCTGGGAAGCACTGAAGATCAGAGGGACCTTGTTGTGCATGTCCCCCAGTCACTTAAACACCAGCACAGGTGATAAACTCGCCTTTCCTTGTTAAGCACCGAGTTTGAGCTGGGAAGTTCTGTTAGAACTATCGAAAACATTGGCTAGGGGACAGCTAGCTTGTTGTCTGCATTTCTGGAATCCCCATTTAAGGAGGGATGTGTTAGCACTCAAGACTTGGAAAGATATTCTCTGAGCTGGAGAGTTTCAGTTATGAAGAGCAACTGGAAAGATTGGTTCGTTTTCCTTGGACCAGAGAGATTGAGAGGGGAGTCACAGGTAGATAGGATAGTGAAGAAGGCATTTGATATACTTTCCCTTATTAGTCAGAGCATTGAGTAAAGGAGTTTGGAGGTCATGTTGTGGCGGTACAGGACATTGGTTAGGCCACCTTTGGAGTATTGTGTGCAATTCTGCTCTGATTCCTATAGAAAGGATGTTGTGAAATTTGAAAGAGTTCAGAAAAGATTTCCAAGGATGTTGCCAGGGTTGGAGGGTTTGAACTACAGGAAAGGCTGAATAGGCTGGAACTGGTTTCCCTGGAGTGTCGAAGGTTGAGGAGTGACCTTCTAGAGGTTTATAAAGTCATGGATGCATGGATAGGGTAAATAGACAAGGTCTTTTCCCTGGGGTGGGGGAGTCCAGAACTAGAGGGCATAGGTTTAGGGTGAGAGGGGAAAGACTTACAAGGGTCTTAAGGGACAATGTTTTCATGCAACAGGCGGTGCATGTATGCAAGAGGAAGTGCAGGCCAGTACAAGGCTAGTAACATATAAAAGGCATCGGGAGGGGTAGAAGAAAACTCCACAACCACCTGATGAAGGAGCAGTGTTTGGAAAGCTAGTGGTTCCAAATAAACCAGTTGGATTATAACCTGGTGTTGGGTGATTTTTAATTTGAACTGGAAGGGATTAGAGGGCCAAGTGCTGGTAAATGGGACGAGGTTAATTTTGGATATCAGGTTGGCATGGACGAGTTGGGCTGAAGGATCTGTTTCTGTGTTGTACATCTGTTTGACTCTATGAGATCACTGAGATGTACAAAATAATGAGCGGTGTTGATTGGGTAGACAGTAAGGAAATATTCCCCTTGATGGAGGAACCAATAAAGACAAGTGTTGTGAAGACTGGAAGGCAGTGCAGATATTTAAGGTAAGGGACAGGAGACTTAAGGGGAATGTCAGTGATAAAGTCATACAGCATGGAAACAGACCTTTTGGTTCCCCCCAAAGTCCATGCTACCCATAATCCCAAACAAAACTAGTCCCACCACCTGCTCCTGGCCCATATCCCTTCAATACTTTCCTGTTTGTCCAAATACCTTTTAAACATTGGAACTGTACCCGCATCCATTAATTCCTCACGAACCACTCTCTGTGTAGAAAAAGCTGACCCTCATTTCCCTTTTAAATCTTTCTCCTCTCACTTTAAAAGTATGTCCCCTAGTGCTGAAGTCTAGGGGGGAATAAGCTCCCTAGTCCAAGGGGAAAATTTCCTCACTGTCTCCCTTATGAACACCCCTCATTATTTTATACATCTCAACCATGTCATTGAGTAATAGAGACTTTCAGCACAGAAACGGATCCTTCGGCCCAACTTATCCATGCTGACCAGATATCCTAATTTACCCTAGTCCCATTTACCTGTACTTGTTCCATATCTCTCTAATCACTTCCTCTTCATATACAAACCCTGAAGTCTATCACCCGAGGGAAAAGACATCTGACATTCACCTTATATATGCTCCTTATTATATTATACACCTCTGTAAGGTCACCCCTCAACCTTCAAGCTCCTTTCCATCGAACTCAAACCATCCAGTCCTGGCAACATCCTTGTAAATATTTTCTGAACAGTTTAACAATACCCCTCCTATAACAGGGAGACCAGAATTGGACACAGTATTCTAAAAGAGGCCTGTACAACCTCAACATGATGTCCTAACTCCTATACTCATGATCTGTGTAATGAAGGAAAAAGGCTTTCACCCAGAGGGTGGTGAGAAACTGAATTCACTGCCGGAAGGCATTACAGACAGAAGCTCTCAAATCATTGAAGAAGTATTCAGATGTGCACTTGCAATGCCAAGACATACAAGGTGATGGGTCTTGAAGGAGAACCGTTGCTGTTGTTTTTGAATCTGTAGTCTGTACTGTTTGCCCGAAACGTCAATTTTCCTGCTCCTTGAATGCTGCCTGACTTGCTGGGCTTTTCCAGCACCACTCTAATCTAGACTCTGGTTTCCAGCATCTGCAGTCATTGTTTTTACCTGATACAAGGTGATGGGCCGAGGGCTGAGAAATGAGGTTACCATAGTTTGATGGTTGTTTTTGACTGGCACAGAATCAATGGGCTGAAGGGACTTGTTCTACACTGTAGACCACTGCCATTCGATAAAAAACAGGACAATGAAGAGACTTTGACTGAGGTGTTGGCACTAACAATTGTCAGTGTGGCAGTACCACAAGATTGAGCTTTATTCTGACACACTGTCAGACCTGGATTTGAACTCTGTTCTCGCTCTCTGCAGATGCTTCTGCACCTGCTAAATATCTTCGGCACTCAGAGTTTATTTGTGGTTACAGAGAGGATCTGAGGCTGCAGAGATGAAATCTGATGGTTTGTTAGATATGGGAAGGTGAAGCAGACACTTCCTGATTGAAAATGAAAAATCAAACATAGAATTGTGAGGCTGTTAATCTATATTTTGTTCCACAAATCCAGACGACACAAGTTTGAGTACAACAGCAGATGCTTTATTATTGGAGTGCAGCGTGAGATTCTCCATGTCCCTGAAAGTAGTTGTGTATCTACTTGTGGTGATACAAAAGGTCTATAATCCACATGGTTGACTGTCGTTACATTGTTTAAGATGGGCAATTATAATTTTACAAGGTTCGGTAAATGTTGATGTCCTGCGATAACAACTGATTATCGTATTCTTCATGATCATGTGTCAATGGGAAGAGATTAAAACTGAAGGGTCTTGCCTGTTTTCAATGGGGAATTCACATCCCTATGCTCATACGGAGAGAAGCAAGATAATAGGAGCAGGAGGCAGTTGAACAGGGTTGCAGCCAAGGCTATCAGTCTTGGCTGGGGAGGACAAATACCGTTGCTTGAGGCTGCAGAGGAATCCACATGTGTGGCTGCAATGGATTCCTTCTCGAAGATTCAGTTATCCTACTGAGATGTTCCGTCTATTCTGTAATTGATCCTGGAGTGAGTCTGTTCACAGTGGAGTGTTTAACCCTTGAGTGCCCAGTATGCCTTGAAAGAGAATTAAAACATGAAGTGATCCTTTTCTGGCTTTATAACATCCTCACCAAACTCCTCCTGTCAGATATAAACCAGCCCCTCACTCACTGACACCAATCACCCCCTGTCGAATATAAACCACCCCACAGACACAAGTCTCCCCATGTCTGATTTCACCCTGCCCCACAGACAGTGACAACAGTTTCTTCCAGTCTGATATAAACCAGCCTCACAGTCACTAATACCAATCTCCCGCGTCTGATATAAACCAGCCTCACAGTCACTAATACCAATCTCCCGCGTCTGATATAAACCAGCCCCACAGTCACTGACACTAATCTCTGCCTGTCTGATATAAACCAACTAGTTAAAAGGACTGCAGATGCTGGAGACCAGAGTCTAGATGAGAGTGGTGCTGGAAAAGCACAGCAGGTCAGGCAGCATCCGAGGAGCAGGAAAATCGACGTGTCGGGCAAAAACCCTTCATCAGGAATAGAGGCAGGGAGCCTGCAGATTGGAAAGACAGAGGAGGAAAACTTCTTCAAGACAAAAAAAACTGAGTGTCTGCCTCTCATAATTTTGTACAGTTCTATAAGATCCCCTCTCAGTCTCCTAGACTGCCAAGAAAAGAAAAAGCTTGTTCAGCCTCTCCTTATAACACTGAGTGCGAGCAACATCCTTATAAATTTCTTCTGCACTCTTTCCAGTTTAATAACATCCTTCCCCGAGCAAGGTGACCAAAACAGAACACATGCTCCAACTGCAGCCTCACCCACCTCCTGTATAACTGTCAGTTTTTGTGAAGACAGAACTAAAGGATGTATACAATTGCTCAGCTGTTCGTTGTCCTTTGTTATACATTTCCCCAATTTCCATCTATAGGGACCTAACATTTGTCTTCATCAATCTCTTTCTCTTCATGTACTGTAGAACCTTATAGCGTCAGTCTTCATGTTCCCTGCAAGCTTACTTTCTTTTGTACTGTGTTTTCCCCATCTTAATCAATCCCTTGGTCCTTCTTTGCTGAATTCGAAACTGCTCTCAAATATCAGACCTGTTATTTTTCTTGGCCCATTTCTATGCTATTTCCTTCAATTGGATGCTATCTAATTTCCTTTATAAGCCATGGATTGGCCCTGTTACCCATTTTGCTTTTGTACCAGACAGGAATAAATAGTTGTTGCAGTTCCCCCATGATTTCCTTGAATATTTGCCAATGCCTATCTACTGGCACACCTTTAAGCAACTTTCACTGATCTATCAACGCCAACTCATGCCTTATATATCTTCATAGTTTCCTTTATTAAAATTCAGCACCCTAGTCTCCAAATCAGCTGGCTCACTCTCCATCTTGATAAAAAAAGTTGTATCATGTCATGGTCACTCATCCCCAAGGAGTCTCACGCAGCTAGATTGGCAATGATTCCCTTCTCATTACACAGTACCCAGTCTAAGATGGCCTGCTCTCTAGTTGGTTCATCCACATATTGGTTAAGAAAACCATCCTGTATGTACTCCAGGAATTTTTCCTCTAAGACATTGTGGCTAATTTGATTTGTCCAATCTAGATGCAGATTAAAATCACCCATGGTCACAGATGTCTCCATATCACATGCTTGTCTAATTTCCTGTTTAATACTATTCCGATACGACCACTGCAGTCTAGGGGTCTGTCTATGACACCCACTAATGTTTTTTGTCCCTTGGTATTTCACAGCTCCACCCATACAGTCTCCACATTGTCAAAGCTAATGTCCTAAAAAGAGATGAACAAAAATACGTGACCAGGAATTGAGATATTTCTGCTCAATTATTGATCTTGATTTGATGTTAATTAGCCTTGTCGACTTTCAATGAATAGCTTCGTAAAATCTGGGACCGCCAGCAGAAGGTGATGAGCTAGAACATTTGTGGAATTGCTTTCTCAGTAAATGAACATAGACACAATTTGTTGAGTTTTTCACAGTAGATGACAGTGCTTCTCCAGCAGGTGGAAGTGACGGCTGATAGTAGATCCTTCAACCAACACCTTCACTCATAAAAAGTTAAGGCACACAAAAGATTGACTGAGGCTACTTAGTTTAACATCATTTATTGAAAAAAATGGTGGAGTCTTTAAAAAAGGATGTTCCAGCAGAAAACTGGGAATGGCTTTACAAAATGGAAATCTTGCCTGATAAATGTATTGGAATTCTTGGAGAAAATGGAGGAAACGGTGATTGTAATATGTTTTGATTTTCTGAAGGTGTTTGATAGCACCCATGCATAAGATTACTGAATAAGAAAGGAGCCTTGGCTTTGGAGGTACTGTATTAACGTGGAGAGAGGATTTTTGAAATCCCAATCCGAAAAGTTTGATTAAGTGTTTTATTTTACAGGATGTCAAAGTGTAGAGGACCACATAAATCTGTTCTGGGGGGCAAAAAAATTTACAAAGTATTTTGATGACTTAGATGAGGAAAATGAGTATATTGTAGGCAAGTTTGCGAATGACACAAAAATTGGAGCGGAGACAAGTGGTGAGTATGACACAAAAAGAAGTTTGCGGAGCGATACAGATAGGATGGGAGTGAACAAGGAGTTTTGCACATTAATATAATGTGGATTAAATAAATGAGAACAGACATAAACAGTGAACTTGTGCATTTTAACAGGCAAGGTAGAGATTGAATTCAGAAATCTACAGGGAGTCTGCATCTCCGAACCACAAAAAGTTAGCTTTTAATTTCAACTGTCAATAAAGATGGCAAATGTCATGTTGGGGTTTGTTTAAAAACTAATGGAATATTGAGATTAGGAACAGTCAGATAGAGCAGCGAATGTGTAGCTGAGGAACTGCTGCAGGGGTTAGGATTCCCATTTTTCAATCATTGGGATCTCTTCAGGGATAGAAATGACCTATATAAGAGGGACCTGACTTGGAAGGGGACCGATATTCTTGTGGGGAAATTTGCTAGCAGTATGCTGAAGGTTTTAAATTAGTAAGGTGGATGGTGGGAACTAACAAGATAGTGAGAAAAGAGAAGTGTTTGAGGTGAGATGCTGTGAGCAATTCTCGGGGTCAAGGCAGACAACAGTTTGGCAAGAGCAAAGCAAGAACATTAAACTGCATTTACTTCGATGGAAGAGGCCTGACATGTGAGACAGATGAACATAGGGCATAGATGGGAATGTGGGACAAGGATAACATTACCATTACAGAAATGTGGCTCAGGGATGAACAGGACTGACAACTTAATGTTCCAGGATACAGATGTTATAGAATGGATAGACAGAGGAGCAAGAGAGGAGATGGAGGAGTGTTCTTGGTTAGAAAGAACATTACAGCTGGATGTAGAGAGGATATTTCTTGGAGACTGCCCAGTGAAGTTATATGGATGAAACTTAAAAATAAGAAAGAGGTGATGACCTTGCTGGGATTGTAAAATGGGCCTCCTAATAGTCAGTGGGAAAATTACAAGCGATTATGCTATCTGTAAGGAAAGAGGATAATGGTAGGGAATTTTAACTTTCCAACCAGAGTTTGGGGTAGTGTTAAGATCTTGGAATGTGGAGAAATTGGTTAAGTCTGTACAAGAAAACATTGTTATTCAATATGTGGATGGACCTACTGGACAGTTCGCAATACTTGACCTTCTGTTGGGAATCAAGGCAGGACAAGTGACTGAGGTGTCTGTAGGGGCACGCTTCAGGGAAAGTGATCATAATTCTATTGTTTAATAATAATGATGAGAAAGGATAGAATTGATTTAAAAATGAAAGTTTCAAATTGGAGTGTGGCCAGTTTTGATGGTATTAGACTTTGAGATGTTGGTTGGGGGAGGTTATTCACAGGTAAAGGGACGACTGACAAGTGGGAGGCCTTTAAGAATGAGACAATGAGAGTTCAGTGATGGTATGTTTCTGTTTGTGTGAAGGGCAAGGCATGGGAAAAGCTCAATGATGAGGGAAATTGCAACTCCTGTCCAGAAAACGAAGGGGGCATTCATCAGATATAGACAGCTGGGATTGAGTGAATCCTGAGAAGGGTATAAGGGCAGTCGGAGTATACTTCACCAGGAAATCATGAGGGAAAAAAGGGGGCATGAAATTGCATGGCAAATAGAATTAAGGAGAATCCGAAAAGATTCTAAAATTATTTTAAGGTTAAAAGAATAACTAAGAAGAGAATACAGCCCTTAAAGATCAAATGAGTTCATCTTACAGAAAAGGAGGTGTTGGGGGTCTTAAAGTAAAAAATGGAAATAAATCCTGGAGAGCTGATTAGGTATTTCTCAGAACTTTGTGGGAAGCGAGGGAAGAGATTCGTGGACCCCTTGCTGAGATATTTGTATCATCGATAATCATAGATGAGATGCCAGAAGACTGGAGAGTGACTAATGTGGCAGCATTATTGAAGAAAGTTGTATGGAAAAGCCAGGGAACCATAAACTGGTGAGCCTTTCACGCCAGAGATGCTGCCAGACCTTCTGAACATTTCCAGCAGTTTCCGTTTTTGTTTCTGATACACAGCATCCACTGCTCTTTCAGTTTTTACTTAGTAGTCAGAGAGCATTACATTTTGGATTGGAGGCCTGTTAGAACATAACAACATCCAAACATTAGAAATACGATCAGGAGTAGGCCATCTGACCCCACGAGTCTGCTCTGCCTTTCAATATCATCATGGATCATCTTTCAATGGACTAAGATTCCACTTACCCACCCGCTCACTATAACCCTCCATTCCTTTACTGTTAAAAAATCTATTTTACCTTTAAAACATTCAACAGGTTGGCCTCAGCTGCTTCACTAGGCAGGGGATTCCACAGCTTCACAACCCTTTGGGTGAAGATGTTGATCCTCAACTCAGTCCTAAATCTGTTGCCCTTATTTTGAGGTTATGCCCCGTCGTTCTAATTTCACCCACCAGTGGAAATAGCCTCCCTGCTTCTGTCTTATCTATCCCATTTATAATTTTACAACCCCCCTCCCACATTGTTCTGAATTCCAATGAGTATAATCCCAGTCTGCTCAATCTCTCCTCACAAGCCAACCCCCTCATTTCCAGAATCAACATAATCAACCTCCTCAGCAAACCCCACCCCAGTGCCATCTCATGTAAGGTGATGAAAAGTGTACAGAGTACTCCAGGCATGGTCACACCAGCGCCCTATACAGCTGCAGCAGAAAGTCCTAATTTTAAACTCTATCCACTGCCAATGAAGGACACTATTCCATTTGTCTTCCTAATTAGCTACTGTACTTGCAAACTATACTTTTGTGTTTCATGCACAAGAACAGCCAAGTCCCCCTGCACAGCAGCATTCTGTTTGTTATTATTCCTACCAAAATGGATGACCTCACGTTTACTAACATTGTACTCCATCTGCCAGACTCTTGCCCACTCACTTAACCTGTCTATATCCTCCTGCACTCTTTGCTCTATCACTCATTTAAGTGCCTTCTGCGAACTACAACACACTACACTTGGATCTCTAACTCGAAGCAATCGACCTGAATTGTAAACAATTGCAGTCCCAACACTCATCCCTGAGACACACCACTCGCCACTGATTGCCAACCAGAAAAACACCCATTTATCCCCATGTTTTGCATTCTGTTAGTTAGCCAGTTTTCTGTCCATGCTAATGCATTGCCTGTAACACTGTGCATCTTTATCTTATGCAGCAGCCTTTTGTGCAGCACCTTGCTGAATGCCATTTGGAAATCCAGATACACCACGTTCACCAGTTCCCCATTGTCTACCACGCTCATTATGACCTCAAAGAATTCCAATTAATCAGTTCAACATGACCTGCCTTTCATGAACCCAAGCTTTATTAAATAAATGTGAGGTGCTGCATTTTTGTAAGGCAAACCAGGGCAAGACTTATACAATTAATGGCTGGGCCTTGGGGAGTGTTGCTGAGCAAAGAAACCAAAGGGAGCAGATGCATCATTCTTTGAAAGTGGAGTTGCAGGTAGACAGGGTGGGGAAGAAGGTGTTTGGCATGCTTTCCTTCATTGGTCATAACATTAAGTGTAGGAGTCGAGATGTCATCTCTCAGCTGTACAGAACATTTGTGAGGCCACGTTTAGAATTATTACAGACAAATCTGGCTGACCATTTCTGTGAAGGATTTTGTGAAACTTGAGGGGATGTAGAAAAGATTTCCAAGAATGATGCTGGAACTGGAGTGCTTAAGGTTTCAGGTGAAGCTGAATAGGCTGGGGCTTTTCTTTTCCCTACAGTGAGAGGAAAGGAGGCTGAGGAGTGGCCTGAACAAGACCCTATAAAACCATGCAGGGCATTGATATGGTGAATAGCCAAGGCCTTTTTCCTCGAGTGGGAGAGTCCAAAACTAGAGGACAGCAGATTAAGGTGAGAGGAGAAACATTTGAAAAGAACCTGAGGGGTAACCTTTTCACGTGTGTGACTGGAAACAGTTGCCAGTGATAGTGGTGGAGATGGGTTCAATTACTGCATTTAAAAGGCACCTGGATGGGTGTATGAACAGGGAACATTTAGAGAAAGATAGGCCAAATGTTTGGCAAATGGTACTCAGTCAGGTTGGGATATCTGGGCAGTGCAGTTGGACCGAAGGGTCTGTTTCTGTGCCTGATATCTGTATGACTATAATGTTTGTTAAAACTGAAAAGAAGCTCTATTTTTACCACAGCTGAAATACGATGGACTGTTCTTGGGACTCATCTCACAAAGAAAAGGTACACTGGACTGTGAGACAATCCACACGAGGTTTAGTCGACTGATCCTGAGGATGGAGGGACTGTCTTGAGAGTAGAGACTGAGTCGTTTGGGCCTATACTCATTAGAACATAGAAGATTCAGTGGTGACATTCTGAAACATCTATTATTTTCAGGAAACTTGATGGTGTAAATGCAGAAATGTTGTTTCCCCTTGTGGGAGAGGTTCGGGCCAGTGAGTAAACTCTCTGAATTAGAGGTCACAAATGTCAGGCAGAACAGAATTTTGTCTCCCAGAATGTAGTGAATCTGTGGAATTTGTTTCCATAGAACACTGAAGGCTGAAATGGGCAGGTTTTGATTTGGGAATTGAATCAATGCTTACAGTTAAACGCTGTAAAAATGGAGGTGAGGATTATCAGCTCAGCTATGATGTCATTGTTTGGAAGCCCAAACCCCATTGGCTGAACAGACCGCTTCTGGTTCCCTCTCATTGACCTTTGCTCTAAGTTAGTCTTTTCAGAATTATATAGGTCTCATCTAAATTAACCTCCATGTTTGAAGCCCAGCTGCTTCAATCCCTCCTCATCATGAAAAAAGACAGGGATCATCTTTCTCACTGTTTGGTGGCATTGCATTCTGCCTCTAATGCAGTGACTACATTTATAGTCCTTCAGTTCTGTTAAATATTTGTCAAACACAACCACGGCTGTCACAGAAAAGGTTAAAGACAGATCAAAACTACATTTAAACTACCATATCAAGCACACTGTCAGCATGTGTTGCATTGAATACACACACATTGCATATTAAAGCTCTCTCAGTACTCATCCATTAAACACTGCAAGGGTTGTTCAGAGATGATTTGCTTATGTGTGTGCGTATGTCTGTGCCTGTAAATGATAGTCTACTTGTATAACAAAGTTTCGATGCATAGTGTTGTTCCCTTTTTATTCTGGTGTCAAGCATTTCAAAATCAGAAAGACAGTGGGTAGGAGTTCAAACCCCTTTACACGGCTACATCAAATGTTTTCTGTGATTGTACAGCTCATGTAATGTGCTGGGTAAGTCTCCCTCTATATTGTGTTGTCCAATGCAATCATGTCAAATATATTTTGGTTTAGACACAGAGTAGAGCTGCATCCAGGATTCCCTAAAAAAAATCCTCCCAGAGTGATACAGAATAAATTGACCTCTATAATATTAAACCTTCCATGAGATGTGCAGCATAAGGTTAATTATAAATATGCATTACATTGAACCATTAAACATTCCTCAGACAAGAATAATAGTGCAGAGATACAATGAAAACACTAACACAGTAAAGTCTTGCAGCCTCATTCCTATCAAGCATTTCCAGATCACTCAATGCTCAGACAGATTTATGAGAAAATCTTGCTGTCCTGACTCAAATCTCTTGAAAGAAATGGATGAATTTGGCTGAGAGGCAATGTTGGTGAGGTGTTGGCTTCATGTTATGGGGGAAAACATTGTCCGATTGTGGAGAGACAAAACAAGGCATCAGAGATAAAGAAAAAAGGGGGAAGGCAGGAGGGGAAGAGAGAAAAAGAGACACAGAAATATTAGCTGTGCCAATGTATCTCTTAATTATAGTTTTTTGACTAAACATGACAATTGATACCTCTGTCATTCAACAATCATACAACTTATGTATTAAAAAGTCCTAACATCAATTAGTATTGGAATCCATTGAGTTATTTGCATTTTTTTCCACAATTCGTGTGCTGTGCTTGTGGGGAAATATAAATGAGGGTTTTGTGGTTCTGTAATCTATTCTGAGAATTCTATTTCTGTGTCTATTTACATAAATGCTTAATTGGCTTCAAGGAAGTGATGATGGCAGCAAAGCCAGGTGAATGAAGTGATTTGTTGGTAAGTTTCAAATCGAAACAAGTTTATTTTAAGAATGTTGACCATTTGCAGAAGTGAATAAAAATTTATGAAGCCGAATTGCAACAGATTTTATTTATTTCTGAAAGATAAATAATTTAAAACTTTTATTTAGGTTAACAATTCAGTGCTGAAAATTCTGCAAATTTAGAATATTCACGTGAAATACAGGAACTGCCGCAACAATTACATTTAATTGATATAGTTGTTACGAGGTTTCGTTACACGTATTACTTAATGGTAAGGGTCAGCAATGAGTCCCTATCCCCAACTGCCCATTGAATAGCTTGCTAAAGCCACTTCAGAACACAGTCAATTACTTCCCAGTGGGTCTGGAATCTCATGTCGGCCAGACCATGTAGATGTGACAGATGCCTTGTCATTCGTGAACCAGCTGTTTTTGTATTTTTCCATTGACTCGGGTTACATGGTCATCATTTGCCTTCCTTTCTGATTCCAGGATTTCTTTAAATTCAAATTTCACTCTGGGCAAACGATGATCCAAACCCTGTCCATTCAACATCAAACTGGAGTTCGAGAATACTGGTCTCATGATATCATCACTGTGATCCGAATGTTGGAAATGCACAGAAAGCACAGAAATGCAATGAATCTGACACTTTACATCATGAACAAATATTGGAGTGGAATACTGGCAAGAACTCTCTTGCTGTTCACAGCAACATCTCAGGAGACTTTGCATCCAATCACCAATCTAAAATCTGTCTGAAGAGCCTGACTCACCGTCATTTGCATTTGTTGAATTCTTCACTGAATTATGAAAGCGTTAGTCACATATCCCAAGAAGGTGGTCATCAGCTCCCTTTTTGAGGCCTGCCATCTTGCTCGGCTAATTATGGTTGATCTTTCTTAAGAAGCTTTATTACAACCAAATGGCTTCTCAGTCGAGACTGTGTTGCTGGAAAAGTACAGCAGGTCAGGCAGCGTCCGAGGAGCAGGAGAATCGACATTTTGGGCATAAGGCCTTTATTAAGATACCTGATGTAGTTGTTATGCCTGGAACATTGATTCTCCTGCTCCTTGGATGCTGCCTGACCTGCTGTGCTTTTCCAGCACTACACTCTCAACTCAGATCTCCAGCACCTGCAGTCCTCACTTTCTCCTGATGGGTTTCTTAGTCAGGTTCGGCACAGGAAAGGAACCATCGCCTTTTTGTTGAACAGGGAGGGCAGGCCAGGTAGGAAGGTCACACATCCTCCTCTGAAGGGCAATACTGAACCATGTAACATGCTTCAAAACTTTGGTAGGTCTGTGATTATCATTCGTTACTTCAGCAGTTTCATTTCATACTCTTTCATTAATTGAAGCTACTATGGTATAGTTTGATTCTGGAACTTTACTCCAAACCTTTCGATTGCTTATTACATGCTCATAATGCCTCCTTAACCACTTTCTCAAACTGTCATGTTAGCTTCAATGATTTTTTTATTGACTCATGGAACACGGTGATTGCTTTTAGTTGTTGGTAGTAGAACATTCAGAAGAGGCAGTAAGCTGATTTGAAATAGACCTATAGATAACTGAATGATCAGCGAGTCAGGATTGAACTCGATCTTGCTTGTTACTATGTCTAACTGACTCAATTGTTTAAATCCTATCTTTACACTTCATCTCATTAAGCTGTTTAGTTTTCCACTGGTACGCAGGGCTTCCATAGTACACTGCATGATGAATCTAGATACATGTGATCAGGACTCTTCTGCAGTATGTTACAGCACTAGTGGCATGAGATGACATAGACGTTGAAGTAGTATCTAATCCATCATAATTCTAGTGAACGCTTAGTACACCATTTGAGCTCTGCTTCTAATACATTAGATGTGTCAGCAAACTGCTAGCTAAGTTTGATCAGGCAATGGATTTGGGTAATGTCTGCTGATTAATCATTTCTGTCTCCTAGCCAGCTTCCTATTCCGAAGTATTAGCCTATGGTTACTATTATATGTCATACTCCATGAGCTTATAAGAGTCTTGACAATGTCAGGTGTTAATATCCTTGAACTAATGTGAGTGACAATGTGTGCTTTATGTTATGTCTGACTCACATCCTTTATGGATCCAACTGTGATGTAGATGTGACTATGATTTGAGATAGACCTGAGGAAGGGAATTCCATATTTTGACCCAGTTACAGTAAAAGATCGATGATATATTTCCATGTCAGGATGCTGAGTAGTTTAGAGAGGAGCTTACAGTGGTGCTGTTCCCATGTATCTGCTGTTCTTATCCATCGAGATGCAAGTGGTAGTGGGAAGGTACTGTGTAAGGAAGTGGCTAAGTTACTGCAGTGCAGTATTTTAGATAGTGCATACGGCTGGTATGCCTGAAGAAGGGCTTATGCCCGAAACATCGATTCTCCTGCTCCTTGGATGCTGCCTGACCTGCTGCGCTTTTCTAGCAACACATTTTTCAGCATATGGCAGGTACTAAGCATCAGATTTGGAGGCAATGGACGCTTGTGGATGTGCTGCTGATCAAGTGGGATGCTTTGTCCTGGACAATGTCTGGCTTCTTGAGTGCAGTTGAAGGTGCTCCTGTCCAGTCAAAGGGCGAGCTGTGCTATTACCCTCCTGACTTCTGTCTCTTAGACAGTCAGTTGGCTTTGCAAGTCAGGAGGGTGAGTTACTCGCTGCAGTATTCCTAGCCTCTGGCCTGCTCTTACAACCACTGTATTTATATGGAGTGTCCAGCTCAATTTCTAATGAACAATAAAACCCAGGATGTCGATGGTGAGGGATTCCGTGATGGTAACACTATTGAATGTCAAGGGGTTTTGGTTAGATTGTCTCTTATTGTCAATGGTCATTGTCTCGCAGGTTTGTGGTGTGAATGCTATTTGCCACTTGTCAGCTCAAGTCTGGAAATTGTCCAGATTTTGTTGCATTTGAATGTGGACTGAGCAGTCACAAAAAAAATGCTAGATCAATGCAGATTTCACTTCTGACCTTCTGAGGGAGGGAAAGGCATTGCTGAAGCAGCTGAACATGATTGGGCCAAGGACACTTTCTTTAGGAACTCCAACAGAGATTTGCTTTGGCTGAGACGACTGCCCTCTAACAAGCAGAGCCACCTTCCAATGTGTGAGGTCTGACTGCAGGCAGCAGGGAGGTTGTCACCTGATACCCATTGAATCCAGTTTTGCTAGGACTCCATAATATCACACTCTGTCAAATGTGACCTTAATGTGAAGGGCTGTCACTCTTCCCTCATTTCTGGAATTCAGTTCTTTGTCCATGTTTAAATCAACTCGGAGAAAGTGAGGACCGCAGATGCTGGAGATCAGAGCTTAAAAATGTGTTGCTGGAAAAGCGCAGCAGGTCAGGCAGCATCAAAGGAGCAGGAGAATCAAAGTTTCGGGCATAAGCCCTTCTTCAGGAATCAGGCTTCAGAAGAGCTTATGCACAAAACGTCGATTCTCCTGCTCCTTTGATGCTGCCTGACCTGCTGCGCTTTTCCAGCAACACATTTTTAAGCCATGTTTAAATCAAGTCTGTAATTCAGTCATGAGCTGAGTAGGCCTTGCGTAACCCACATTTTATGTCACTGAGCAGGTTATTACTGAGCTAGTGCTGCTTGATAGCACTGTTGAAAGCACCTTCCTACACCTAACTCATGATTGAGCATGGACTGATGGAGCAGTAATTCGCCACGGTGGTTTGACCTATTTTCTGTGCACAGGACATGCCTGGCCTATTTTCCACATTGTCCATGCCAGTATTGTAGCTGTACTCGGAGTGCTTGGCTAGCACAAGTCAGCAGTATTATTGCCAGAATTTTGTCAGGCTCCATAGCATTTGCAGTAACCAGTGCCCCCCGCCCAACAGTGCCTTGATTTCACATGGAGAGAAGCGAATTCCCTGAAGACAGGTATCTGTAATATTGGTGATCTATAGAAGATGCCGAGATGGATCAGACAATTGGCACTTCTGGCTGACGATTGCTGTGAATGCTTCAACCTTAACTTTTGCGCTGATGTGTTGTGCTCTCCAAAGCAGAGCAAGGGGATATCTGTGGAGCTTATTCCTTCAATGAGTTGTTTAATTATCAACTTTAGTTCATGACTTGATGTGGCAGCACTGCAGGCTCAGACCCCAGTTTCCTAAAGTAATGGTCGAGCCACAATATCTCCAGACTATAACTCCAACCCACACTCCATGATGTGGATATGCACAACAGAAGATCGCTTATCCTTTGTATTTGTAGATTCCAACAATGCATCGTATATTCACTTCATTTGTTAGTCTTGAAAATGCTTTACTTCACAGACTTTAGGATAAAGTGTTCTGTTTTCAATTCTTCTCTCCAACAGGCAAGGTCATCGATGTCACACTGGCTTTCCTCCTCATTAATTGCAAAACCAAACGTTTTTCACCTCATCTTTGAACTTACTGATCAAAATTGCTACATTCTTGACTAGATCGTTCATATACGCTGCAAACAGCAAAGGATCCAGCACCAAGTCGTATAGTAAGCCACTGGACACAAGATGTCTTCACAATGACTACCTTCGACCATTACCTTCTGCCAACAAATAAACCTTCGATGCATTTGCCAAACTGCACCAGATCCCATGAACCCTTAGTATAGTGAAGATGCAAGATCTGGTCAAAAACCTGATTGAAGTCAAGAAGCATCACATCCACTTTTTACACCCGATGGCACATCTCATTGCCTCTGCGGAAAACAGAATCAACCACTTCCCAGATGGTCTCACTTCCACCAAAGCCCTGCTGAATTTTATTGCTTAAATGTTACAATTCCAACTTTTAATGAATGCTGTCTCTTAGATTTATTTATTACCTTCCCTCAAGCTTTCTACTTTTAAACATAGGTTTATGAGCGAAACTACATATTGTCATTTCGCTCCTTTCACCCGATGATAACTCTTCTTATCTCTCTGACAGATAATTTACTCTAGCTGAAATAATCTCTTCTGCTTCATTCTGGAAAATGGGAATGGAATTGAATACAATGTTGAGACCAACAGCAAACTGTCCGTTTGTTCTTGACACTGTCAGTGTGTTCACCCTCAGAGGTAGGAAGACTGTTTGTGCTGATAATACGGAAAGTAGCGCCTGATGTATCATTCTCAGCTGGCGCGCAACTTCCTGTTTCTATGTGCCAGCAGCAAGCCACACATCTCACTTCTGATCAGAAAATAAACCCAGGGGATACAATCTGGCAGAAACATCTGCCAATGTGGCCTAGATCAGGACACAGAGTGTGAAGTGATCACATTGAAGTGACATTTGCAAATCGACCTTTCGATCTCTATTTCACGGTCTGATTCCAGGATGTTGTTGGACGAGTCTCTCAACTATCTAACAAGCTCATTCGATTCACTAACGTCTGGAACACATTGACATGCACCTTTCCATGTCTTTGATCTTGTACTACTTGTTACTCTCTCTTCAGATTTAATGTTCCCAGCTTTTGATTCTGTCTTCTGTATCCATCACCTTCCCACCCAAATACATTCTGTTTGATCTATTTCCTAAATTTTGATCAACTAAACAAATAATACAGTTTAGTACAGACAGGTATGTTGGTGTGTCCGATTAACAGAATCAATTTATGGAGAGATCACCTTGGCTGTATCTAAATCTGACCAACATTGAATTCAAATAAACCACAGCACTGTGTGGTTTCAAACCTTGCAAATCTTCTCTCTTTGATAGAGCTTGTTCTAACAGTTAATTCTTGTCTTGATTATTTCAGAAACTATAACTAAAAATTCCTATTTTTAACCAAGTTTCAAATATTATTACAAGTTGCAGCACTGGCATTTCCTACAGTGAGCGTTGTGGTGTTTAAATGTTCTGGTCAAAATTTGCTTCAAGCAGAAGACTGAACCATTGGTTTCTCCGAGTTCCCAGCCACTGCCCTTGCAGTTCCATAATAACTGCAAGCTATTGATAAGCCCCAGAATGAACAGAATGTCCAGGCCCTGTACACATCCAAACGCCATGATGGAGGCCTCGAAGCCCTCAGTTTCTTCCTGTCACGCCAACCCAAGCAGTACATGCTCAACCTCAACTACATTTCCTTTCAATCCTCCCACTTCCTCCAAACCAAAGGGGTAGCCATGGACCCCAGCTATGCCTGCCTCTTCGTCAGATATGTGGAACAGTCAATCTTCCACAGCTACACCGGTATCATTGCCCACCTTTACCACCGCTACATTGATGACTGTATCAATGCCACCTCATGCAACCACTAGGAGGTTGAACAGTTCATCAACTTTACTAAAACCTTCCACCCTGACCTAAACTTTACAGGGACCATCTCGGACACCTCCCTCCCTTTCCTAGACCTCTCCATCTCTATCTCCAGTGACCAACTAAACATTTACTACAAGCCCACTGACTCCCACAGCTACCTGGACTACACCTCCTCCCACCCGACCTCAGGTAAAAATGCCATCCTTTATTCTCAATTCCTCTGCCTCCACCGCATCTGCTCCCAGGAGGACCAGTTCCACCATTAAACATCCCAGATCCTTTATCAAAGAATGCAATTTCCCCTCCCACGTGGTCGATGATGCCCTTGAACCCCATCCCTCCAATCGCAACAGGGACCCCTCCTGGTCCTCATCTTCCACCGCACCAACCTTGCATACATCATATCATCCTCTGCTGCTTCCACCACTGTAAACAGACCCCATCACTCGGGGTATATTTCCCTCCCTACACCTATCTGCATTCCGGAGACACCATTCCCTCCACGACTCCCTCGTCAGGTCCATGCCCCCCACCAGCCCACTCCCCACCCCTGTCACCTTCCCCTGTCACCACAGGAAGTGCAAAACCTGCGCCCACACCTCCCCCTCACCTCCAACAAGGCCCCAAATGATCCTTCCACATCCCACAGAAACTTATCTATACTTCCACAAATGTCATCCACTGTGTCTGTTCCACCTGATGTGGTCTCCTCTGCATCAGGGAGACAGGACACTAACTTGCGGATCATTTCAGAGAACATCTCTGGGACACCCGTGCCAACCAACCCCACGGCCCCGTGGCTGAACACTTTAACTCCCCCTCCCACTCCACCAAGAACAGCCGGTCATATTCCTGTTCAATTCCAATGAATAAATACAAAATAACCGAGTCTGAATTTGGGATGATATTAATAGGATTTATTTCAATCTAAGCATGAACAGATTATTTTGACTTAACAGGTGGAGAGATTCACTTCCTGAAAAAGCAGCTCAAGTGATATAAGCTGGCACCAAACCGAGTTTGGTCAATACTGAGGCAAAAGTACAGCATCCAGTCTTGAGTGAAATAAATAAAGAAACTATCTTAACCCCGGAACAAGATAGAGTGTATTAAATATGAACAAAGACTCGAGTATTTTAGGATATAATAGAAAAGTAATTTATAGTATATTGAAATGCAAACAGAGATGTGAAGTCTCTACATTCTTCCTAGCTAAATTAATCATTTCAGAAATGCCTTTGTTAATTTTCATGTATCACTCGTCGGTCCATTCCACGAACCTTGCTAGGTCCTTGTTAAATTCTGAACCATCAGGCGATGGTTCACAGTGGTTGCGAGTTTCATGTTACAGCAAATTGTGATGTTGTCCACTGTATGCCAATGTCTTAGTTAAAAATTTGAAGCAATCACAGCTCCAAACATTTACAAAATATCACTATGGATCTTCCTTGAGTCCAAAAAAAATCCCTTTGATCAATGATTTCTAAAATTTGTTCCCATATCTTTTTTTGAAGGACGTTTTCAAATAACTTGAAGTGCAAATGGTTCACATCAGTCGGAATACAGTAACATTTCATGTGTTACCCCACACAAAAAAAATCAAGCAATTTTGTTATCACGAGTTGTTCTAAGCAAGTCTAGGATGGACTGTTTTATCAAACAAAATCATTTCCAATGTTGTGAGGGCTCGTCTATCTTCTGTGCAATGGTCTGAATTTTGTATCTGAATGCAGATGTAACTGGCTGCTCTGGGTAAAAGTACAGTTTGTGCCTTTCACATTGTTAATGTATATTGCTGACTTTAGTTGAATAAAGTGATGTTGTCCCAGGCATCGTCTGGCACCATTAATTAGACCATTAATTTCCACATTGCTAGCTGGAGAGTCAGGTGGAGTTTATTAATATCATTGAACCGAAGGCTTGGAATATTTCCGGTATGATTCATGTGAATTAGAGCCTCTGAACGAGACAAAGTAGGAAAGATGAATTGAGGAAAGATGAAGTTTTCACGACAGAGAGAGATCACTTCGCTCATCACACTTGTATCATGTGAAAACAGAACCTTCCAGCTAACACCCACTTTATAGCATGTTGTCCATAACCCTGCAGGTGATAGCACTTGAAGTAAACATTCGGGAACATTGTGTAGGGTCTAATCCATTATCAACATAGATATGATCTCCAATGCTGTAAATCCTGGCTTATGGGGAAAAAAGTAGGGGCAGAACGCCCATTTCTAAACGTTGTTTCTCAGGACGTTTTGACAATTCTTGACTTAATATCATTGTAAACTGACATGAAAAAAATGCAGACATGTTCCCCAGAAACGCTGACAGCAACATACCTTTACTCAGTCAAGATCAGCAAGATGAATTAAGAAAGTTTTTAAAAATCTTTCTTTTAACTGATTATTGACAACACGGATTTCACAAAGTGAAACGTACAGAAGGGAAGGGTGGAGGGGTGGGTGTGGACACAAAGCTCACACACTTCAATAATTTCAGTCCGAGACAAAATCTGAATCAGTGGTGCCCTTTACTTTACTCTTGCAAGATGGTGTGATGTCCATGTCAACAAGGCAGGGACACACACACTGAATTCAACTAATACACGATATTTATGTAATTTGGTTTCTATTTTTTTATTTCATTGCTCCTCCCCTGTTTACATCTTCCACTTCCCTAAGACCGGTACCCATTACTCCTGTTTATCTCTTGCCTTATCCAGCCTTGTCTGTGACAAAATGCTTATTTCTGGCCTCACAAGGCTGTTTGACCTCATCCCGCTGTGGCCCATTGTTAGGCATATCCTTTCTTCACTATTATCTATTCCCTCCATCTGTGCCTTCCCCTACCATACTGATCCTTATGACCCTTTTAATTGGGGTTTGTTCCTGTGTTTCAGTAAAAGTGGGAAACAGATGTTTATACCTATTGTTTGTACAGGCGTATCTAGCTTAACTCCCTCCCCTCACAGCATCTTATCTATTCGTCTGTAATATCTACCATTGTTTTGCAGTCACGTTTCATTCTTGCATACAATTTTAGTGAATACAAAAACAATTATGTATTTCCTCCACATCGTTTCCATTCTTGTTGACTCAGCTCTTGGCTGAAACAATTACACACTGGTGTGAGTTCATTTACTTTGTATAAGTAATTATAATTGCAGAAGTAACACTACTTTACCTATATCCCACACACTGTTCCCTGATGTCTGGTTGCATTTGTGAGCAACAGATGAACCTGCGAACCAGATTCAGGATGGTACTGCAGGTATTTCAGCAGATACTGTGTAAACGGAATTCTCCCATATATCAGCAATGACATGAACATTTATTTTTTATGGTGTTTGAAGCCAAATAAAATTGAACAATATGGTGGGACAAGTTCCTTTCATTTCATTGAACTAGTATCAAGGGACACTCTCTGTGGGCCTGGGGTGGCAGGAGGATCTTTAACAGCAGAATGTGAGGGAACAAAGTTACCGTTGGAAATCCAGATAGACTGGAACTTGTTTCACTGGAGGGTGAGAGTTCGGGGGGTGACCTCATATAAGTTTATAAAGCCATGAGTGGAAAGGTGAATGACTCTAATTTACATGATTCATCCTGGAAATGTGCGAAGCTTTCGTTTCAAAAATATCACATATCAATAAACTCCACCTGATCCTCTGGCGAGTGATGTGGAAATTAATGGTCTAATTAATGGTGCCAGACGATGCCTGGGGCAACATCCCTTTATTCAACTAAAGTCAGCAATATACATTAACAATATGAAAGGCACAAACTGTACTTTTACCCAGAGCAGCCAGTTTCATCTGCAGTCAGATACAACTTAAAATTCAGACCATTGCACAGAAGATAGACAAGCCCTCACAACACTGGAAATGATTTTGTTTGATAAAAGAATTCATCGTAGACTTCCTCAGAGCAACTCATGTCAACAAACTTGTTTTTTATGTGTGTGGGGTCACACACGAAATGTCACTTTAATACGATTGATGTGAACCACTTGCATTTCAGAAGTTATTTGAAAACGTCCATCACATTAGATACGTGAATAAATTTTACAAATCATTAATCACAGGGGACAATCTTTTTTGGACTCAAGGAAGATACATAGTAATATTTTGTAAATGTTTGGAGCTGGGATTGTTTTCAATTTTTGACCCAGACATTGTTGTATTTTCCCTATGGTGGGGAATTTCAACAATAGGGAACATGTTTTAAAACGAGAGGAGAAAAATTTTTAAAATGATATCAGAGACAACTTTTTACACAGAGAATGGTTTGTGTGTGGGATGATCTGGTGGTGGATACTTACAACCTATAGAAGACATTTGGATAAGTAAATGAATATCAAATGTTTGGAAGGATATGGGCCAAGTACACACAGGTGGGATTAGTTTAGTTTGGGATTATGACTGGCATGGACTGGTTGGACTGAAGTGTCTGTTTCCATGCTGTATCACTCCATGACTCTATGACTATTTATCAATTTTTCTCAATATTAAACAGTGCTGTAGTGATCCTCGAATGAACTGTTGATGTTTAGGTTGTGTCTGAGACTCTGCGAATATTTCCTTCAATGAGAGGAGTGACTAGTTCTCCAAGTTTCAAAACTGAAAAATAAACTTTTCTCCAGTATTGTTGCTGAGTAGATTTGTTTCTGCAGAGGCAGTGGTTATGGTCTGCAGTTTGCTTTCCACCAACTGGTCAACACTGAGACAAAATATCTTTGATCCCCTGCAGAAACTCCACCTGCTTCCAGTAAATGAACCTGGAAACTCAAGGACCTTTTCTGCAGTCAGCTTAATTGCTGCCAACTATTGTATCTGGCCGATTAAAGGGAAAATGAATCAACTAAAGTAAAATCATACCAAACAAACTATATTTTCCCATTTACTCACAATGGATACATTTCACTTGGCATTTCTTCTTTAAAAAGGAAAGTCACTGAATACAGCATTCACTGTATGACTATCAGAAACAGGACATTGAATGCAGTGACATTCTGGTTAGTTCAGCCTGTTTATTGAGTATCTTTAAAGCTCCTGAATATGAAGTTAATGGATCCAAAATCCCACATTGCAGTAACATTTGTTATCATCTCAAAGTAAATTAACAAACTTGAATTGGTTCAAACTCACATCACTTGGTACACCATTCTCTGATTCATTTATCTCATTAAAACTGAGTGGGCCCTTTATACATGGTTAACACTGGTGTCGTGTAACAGCGAATTTCTGCTTATTTTTACGAGTTAACTACCCCTGTCAGAGCTATCAGTGAGCAGAGAAATGTACTGTTTATAACCTACATTCGTGGTAATGATTATTGTAATACTCTCTAATTTAACCAAACACTCCTGATGTACCCAGACAGTTACCTGCAATGGTTTAGATGTTGAGGATTTTTTTAAAAAAAAGTATGGACTGTCCTGTTCTAGTTCATTAGATGCTCTTTCAAAAGTTTACCTAGGTGTTATGTATCACTGCCAACTCACTTTTTGTTTCTCAGGCACACAGCTTTCCTTTACTATGCATTTTAAAAAATTTGAAAAAAAAGATGCAAGGAGAGACATTCTGCAATGTCAGGAGGTGCTTCTAATCTCCGGGTCCAAACTGGTTCGTGATATCCACTCACATTCTGAACATAATCACTTTAGTCCTGCTCCATATTAGGTTGCCTAAATGGAATTTAGAAACGCAGATTAGACATGGGATGTTATTTTGTAAAGTGAGAGAGACGTTGAGTGACAGCAAAAATAAAGTCACTCATTTTGTTGGTTAATAATATGATTGAAGTTCTTTTTAGCTTTATCTGCTTGTGGTGGAATGTAGAATTAAAGGGAGTTAACTTCTAATTGAATATTCTGAATATAATCACTTTGGACACGCTCTGTATTCAGTTGCCTAAATTGAATTTTGAAATGTTTAGTATGAATTACATGTTATTTTGTAGTGGGACAGAGACTGGCAGTGTCCTGGAAAAAAAAACTCAATTGTTTTCCTAGCTAGTAATACGTTTGAACTTCGATTTTAGTTTTATCTGTTTGTGAATGAATGTAGAAATAAAGGGAGCTAACTTCCGAATGAATTTATTTTAAAACAAAATACTTGCAACTATCATGTGAAATAGACCTGAAGGTACTCAATTTTACTTCCACCATTTAAAAAAAAACTCCCAAAGAAGCTATTCAGCAAAATAAATATCCCAAGATGTGTATATATCCATGTTTAAGCATAACCTCGTAAAGACATGCGCCCATGTGTTGGGGCTGTGCAAGCTGAGACCAGGATCCAGTCTCAGTCTCCAGCAGGAAACCAACAGGCGGAAGCTGTGAGCCTGCCCTTTCCGATAGCCATATAAATCCTAGGCACTGGACCGTAATTCAACACTCCTGGGTCGGCTTTGTTTAGAAAGATCTTGACAGAACCGCTTCCCAGAAGTTATCAGAATGATTGTGTCGACAATTTTTCTCAGTTTATTACTGACTTTCTTATCATGTGAGTGTTTTTTTGTTTAAGTCTGTCTTTGTTGCTGTCTCAATGTTAGTCTACCTCAGGAATGTAAAAGTAATGCTCATGGTTTATTTCTTGTCTTTTTTAAAGGTGTCCAGTCGGAGGTTGTTTTGACCCAGCCAGAGGCAGAGACTGGCCGTCCCTCAGGCAGCCTGAAACTGACCTGTAAAACCAGCGGGTTCGATCTCAGCAGCAGCTACATGAGCTGGGTCCGCCAGGTTCCCGGCCAGGGTCTGGAGTGGCTGGTTAGCTACTATAGTTCATCCAGCAATAACTATGCACCAGCGATTAAGGGTCGATTTAGTGCGTCCAAAGACACTTCAAAGAACATTTTCGCGTTGGAGATGACTAACCTGAAGATCGAAGACACCGCCATCTATTACTGTGCAAGTGGGTCACAATGCTGTGCACAGCGACATCCTCATACAATAACCACTGACAAGGATTTATCTCAAATTGGTGATTTCTACCGTGGCAGGAGCGAGAAATAATGTGAGATGCAATTTAAACACAATCCAGTCGTGCTAGTTTGTACAAATGTATAATTGTTTTCTACCTTCTTCGTGTTGATTGTCAAGTTAAATGCAGACCAAACCTGGAAAAGTATTCCAAGCTTTCAAAATACAATGAATAGTAAAAGCTGAAATAATGCACCAAATCATTTTTAGAGGAGTCTGAATCACTGCTTTCTAGGAAGTGAAGAAATTATTTGCATTTTACAGTTTACAGTCTGTCATAGTATTTGACACAACGTGTCTCACAGTGATATAGCTGGTACTATCTTGATTACTGGGGCCAAGGGACCATGGTGACAGTGACTTCAGGTAAGAACTTTGAACATTCTTAGTGACTTTTTAAAAACTTTCCATTCATGTGACTAATTTCTGAATTAAATGAAACTCAGATTCTGTGCTGAGTTTGGTTTGGTTCGGATTGATTTTTGTTCAGACTGATTATAGACTTCAGTTAAGGCTCAGCAAATAGTTAAAATGGTGATGATGGAGTCATTTGCTCAGTGTATCTCTTTTTTTTGATCAGATGGACATTCTATGTGGCTGGGTTACTTGAAACACCTAATGTCTCTTAATCAGTCAGCTATAAATAATGTTTAATGTCAGTGACACCCTGACTGTGAGTTTTATTATCAACAACAAATGCTACGAATTCATAGATGTTCAAGATATTACCAAACATGACTAAAATATGCTAAAATATCATTATTCATTTCTTGAATATATGTTCTTACCATGATTATATTTTCTCATTTATTTTGTTAATTTTGTTGATGACAAGCAGGTTAGAAACTGTCATCAAAGTTTCTTGCGGTGCTATATTGCATTCTGTTGATTAGATTCGGAGTTTGTTTTACTGTTGAATTGAGTTGATTGGATTTTGGCTTTGTTTTAGTTGATTCGGGTTGAACTGTGTTGATTGGATTCTGACTTTGTTTTTACTTGGTTTTGTTGAATTGTGTTGATTGACTTTTGAAATTGTTTTATTTGATTCTGTTGAATTGAATTGGTTGGATTCTGATTATGTTTCATTCAAATCTGTTGTTTTGAGTTGATTGGATTCTGATTTTATTTTCCTTGATTCTGTTGAATTGAGTTGATTGGATTCTTATTCAGTTTGTGAAATTGATCTGCGTTTTCATGCTTTCTGAATCGAAGTTTTCTTTCTGGTGAGGAGATTGACTCTCTGGAATACTTTTCATTACCAATATTTGTGAAGTTCTTTTGTTTTTCATGAATCATTTCTGCATTTGTTAAACTTATATGACATATTTTTCTCTGCTTGATTGAAAACATTACATCCATTTGTAACGGTCTGAAAAACAACTTAAGGCAGAAACCCAGATGTGTGAGAAATGAAAAAAAAACGAGTTTTTAATGGATTGACTTTTAAAAAAAAACTCCGTTCTAATTGTAAACGAACTGAATTTTGTTTGAGTAGCCTCATTCAAAATAAAATTTGGGACCTAAATCTGAAACTGCAGAATTGATCAGATCACGTAATTGAAACTAACTTAAAATTATAATGTGGTAATATTTGTCCATTCAGTAATTTTGTTTTGACCATGAGGTGATTAATCAATATATGCCTTCAACCCCACTCTACTGTGCGCTGCACAAGATTGTCATGATCAGGAAGGGTGTGCAGGTTAGAAATAAATTGAACTATTGCCAGAAACGTTACAGCTTTAAGTGTTAAGTCCCCTCAAAACAAGGTTGCTATTATGACCTGTTATTTCTATTCAATTTAATCATTAGTTTGCTTGATTCTGAGCAGCTTTGTTAGACTTCAATTTGGTTTTATTTGTGAGGTGACATCATGTCCTTGGTTCTGTCGAAAATGTTTGCAGAGCTAGTTCTGCTGCAAACATACCGTGTTGTGATCTGGTGATCGTTGATCTGTTGAGGAGGGACTGTGCTTGGGTAACATTAAATGTGTTATATTTGGGAAACCGTTTCTGGTTTCTACATTGTTTTTGCAATGTTAACACGGTTGGTGACAGTGAACTGCTCTTTCCTCATTCAATGCAATCAGCATGCGAGTTAAAATTTCATAAAGTCTATGATAAAGTGAAAGGCAAATCGCACAGGTTTTAGAAATGAAGGGAAAACAGATACCTTCAGGTGCTATTTTTACTTAAAATAAATAATTAAGGATTAATCTAATCCATGCTTTACAATCCAAATTCGAAACTCAACTATCTAGTTCAATCACAAGGTCTGTCTTTAAACAGTTTACAAGTCATAGAGAAATATAAATAGAATTTCAAAAGTCGAATGTTCTAATTGTTCTTGCTCTTGAGCAAAAATACCATGACTGTGCTATAATTGATCAAGAAACACCTTTCAATTCCGCTGTACACTACATACATATTTTTCTGGCTGGAAAAGATCATTGGCAAAGACCATTTGGAAATTCTGCTCAATTCTATGAAGAACAGATCAGTTTCACTGCTTTGATCAGTTTCACATATAACTTGAGTTAATTAATTGTTATGTCCCTGATTAAACTGGATTTGCAGGATAAAAATAAAACATTAACTGAATTATTTAACCTGCACAGTGCTTTAGGTGTTCCCAATCTGTGCATTTTAAATAAATAGTTACATTTTACAACAAAATATCAACTGAAGAGTCATTCTTCAGGAAACAACTGCTCTAGTGAATTATGTGACCAACCAAATTTCGAATTAATTAAAGTAATCCACTCATGAACTCCAGGGCAGCATGGTGGCTCAGTGATTGGCATTGCTGCCTCACAGCGCCAGGGTCCCAAATTTGATTCCACCCTCGGGTGACTGCCTGTGTGGAGTTTGCACATTCTCCCTGTGTCTGTGTGGGTTTCCTTCGGGCGCTGTGGTTTCCTACCACAGTCCAAAAGATGTGCAGGTCAGGTGATTGTGCAGTTTAGCACAGCCCTAGTGTTCAGGGATGTCTAGGTTAGGGTGCATTAGTCAAGGACAAATATAAATTAGGGGGAATGGGTCTGGGTGGGCTACTTACTGTTCAGAGGGTCAGTGTGGAATTGTTGGGCCAAATGGCCTGTTTCCATACTGTAGGAACTCTCCTCTTAAAACCATGGGAGTACTTGCTGCAAACGCAGAAAATTCATTTTACATCGATGTGTTCAGGCGTATGCAGAGTTCACAAATTTGCAGAAGACATGAACTAGAGGATAACAGAGCACATTGTTTATTCAAACACTGAAAATAGAGTAATATTTATTTTAATTAATATACTTGATCGATTTATTGCAATGTAGCGATCTGAAGGAATCTGCTCACTTTAGTTCAGTGTAACAATCATTTAGATTAGATTTCCTGCAGTATGTATCAGGCCATTTGGCCCAACAAGTCCACACCGACCCTCTGAAGAGGAACCCATCCAGACCCATTCCCCTACCCTATATTTACCCCTGACTGATGCACCTAACACTATAGACAATATAGCATGACCAGTTCACCTGACTTGCACATCTTTGGATTTTGGGAGGAAATCCACACAGACACAGGGGAGATTGTGTAAACTCCACATAGGCCGTCACCCGAGGCTGGAACCGAGCCTGGGTACCTGGATCTGTGAGGCAGCAGTGCCCACATTTACTTAGACATCCGTTAAAGTGGGCAACTCCAGACAGAAGCATGTTTTCAATTCATACCTTTTTCAACATTTTAGTTCATTACAAGCAGTTAACAAGAAAATAACCTTGCCCTAATTCCTTCAACAGAAATGCTTTCCACACTGGAATGCAGTATTATTTATGCAGTGCATGCAAAATCTCCACAATTCGAGGAACGTTTTAAGAATATGTAAAAATAATTTAGAGAATAATCCATTTCCTCCAGATCTGTGCTTTAATTGGCGATATTTCCCACCTCAATAATTTTGTTAAATACAATGACTTATTAAGTTTATGAACTCAGTGGTTATTTATGTTCATTGTGAACACATTCTCGTTCACATTAATCCACTGGTTAGTTCCTCTGATGAATATTCAATTACAGTGAATATATTTGACGTGAGGAGTTGAGCAATGTATCCTCTGGGATTAAGTCTGTTGTACAGTTTGTTTCAGTGTTATCTCTGACTAACTTGTCCACGGTCCTGACCATTTATAAATTGTCCAGTTCGGATACCTGAATCTCAGACAGTTCAATTTTATCTCGCGCTTCAAAACCACTTTTATCTGCCAGAAATACAATATTTGATTAGGTGCCTCAGAATTGAGAGCCCTGACTAAGTTGTTCCAATCAGAACGAATGTTTCAGGAACAAAAGGCAGATAGCAAGAGTTTTGAAATTGGTTGTTGACAACAAGAGATATTTGATTGAGCGAGGCAGAGGGAAATATGCTGCATATTTTCTTTGTGCCTCAGTTATGCAGGAGATGTTTCATGGCACAATGTAAAATCAGAATTTTTTTTGCATCTTATTATTTGAAAACTTATTATCAGCTTTTAATGTTACTGGCGATGGTCTTATTACACTTCAAAATATTTTAATCTTTTTCAAACTAAGTAGACCGTCTGGTGCAGCAACATTCACAGGGGAAAGAGGAAGGGAGTTCGAGGTTGGAATCTAGTGACAGTGAATTGATGGCAATGCAATTCCTAGTTTTATTGCTCTGTAGTTCCCATTGAGTTTGAACAATTTGGAGCAGCTGTCAAAGTATTCTTGGATAAATGTTGAAATGTTACTTTCATTGTACAAACATTCTGGAACAATCCCTGGTTGTTGGAAGGTGTTAATAACTAACATGGTTTATAAACTGTCAAAACAGGTGAGCTGTGTTCTCCGTGATAGTGTCGAGCTCATTGTGTTCAGGTCTGTTGTGATGTTGTGGTAGGGTCCCTGATTCTGTGCCAGGTGGCCTGTGTTCACTTACAACCTATTAGAGAGGTATGTAACACCATCTCTTATCAGGTTACTTCAGTACAAGAAAGCAGATTGAGATGTTTGGGTGTTTGTTGGAATTCCACTCACAGAGGCCACTGAAATCTATTCAATCGCTGTCCTGACTTGTGTCTCTTAGACATTAAACAGAATTTTGGTGGTTAGCAGCTTTTTCCAGATCAATATTTGTTCACAAGCTTTTGGGCATCGCTAGATGGGGTTAATGGAGTAAGTGCTCAAAGAAATCCCAGCTTTTGACTTGCTGTCCTAACAATATCATTTATAAATAATCCCGAATGAAACATTTTCAAAGTATATTTGATGAGATTTTGCTTAAGCTGTTTTACTTTATATTAAACCAGTGCTGTAGCTGAATTTGATTGTTCAGTACTGTGGGGGTTTCTGTTGAATCCAACACTTGCAGCAGATGGTGATAGCTTTTCAGTTGGTCTTCCATTGCTATCTCAGACCATCCAGTACCTCTGCTAAGAATCCTTTTTTCAACAGGAGTCAAGCCAACGGAATCACTGTTTATCTCAACGGGTGTGAGCTCTTGTGCCAAAAACATGAAAACAATTTGGTGAAGAGGGGGTCTCTGGATGGGAAAGGTTAAACTTGCCTTCTCTCCACAGGAGCTGCTAGACCTGCTGAGTTTCTTCAGACGTTTCTGTCTTTATTTTGGTTTTCTAGCATTTAAAGTTTGTTGTTTCATTGAAAAACGTTCTGTTCGATTAAACACGTTCTTCAGAGAAAGGATGCATTTGAACAAATTGCAAATGTTCAGAGATATTATTGAATTTGAGTGCCCTGATCTCGAGCTGTAGTTTCACAAGAAACTATTATGAAGTAACAACACACTGCAGAGTGCAGTGGCTGCTGTAATTGGGTGGAAGTTATTTTGATCACTCAAATAGAGAATGTCAGTGATCCCGTTCAAAATAATCAACAGAAGTTTTTTTTAAAGCATGTGTGAAACAATTAATTTATCGAAATATTTTAATCAAAAGTATTCACGGCCAGTGCTAGCTTAATGAATGACACAATGATAGGAAGGTAGGAACAAGAGGAGGGCACTCAGCCCCTCTAGTTGTTCCCCCACTTACTTAGATCATGGTGCATCTGTGAGCTCAATCCACAGATCTCCCTTTGGCTAAAGCTCTTTAACACCTTTGTTTAACAAGCAAAAGCTATCCCAGATTTACTGATTTGACTGCCCATAACAAAGGGAGACACCATTTCTGAAAGACATTCCTGTGAGTACTGTGACACAATGAGGCTGGGATTAATTGCTCATGAAAGTAAACTTTAAATATCTGACAATTTCCAATTGAAACATCCCAATCATCATATTTCATTAATTTAACACTATACTTCCCTGGAATCAAGAAATATAATGTGTGATTGCCTTGCTAAAAATGAGGAGAAAGTGAGGACTGCAGATGCTGGAGATCAGAGCTGAAAATGTGTTGCTGGAAAAGCACAGCAGGTCAGGCAGCATCCAAGGAGCAGGAGAATCGACGTTTCGGGCATGAGCCCTTCTTCAGGAAGGGCTCCTTGGATGCTGCCTGCTCCTTGGATGCTGCCTGACCTGCTGCGCTTTTCCAGCAATACATTTTCAGCAGTTGCTAAAAATGAGGGAAGCTTCATTCCTATTATATGATTAAGAAATAGCTCTGTTCATTCAGTGAAAACACAGTCAAATCACTCAAAAGGAAACCATGATTTGGAGATGCTGGTGTTGGACTGGGGTGTACAAAGTTAAAAATCACACAACCCCAGGTTATAGTCCAACAGGTTTAATTGGAAGCACACTAGCTTTTGGAGTGACGCTCCTTTATCAGGTGATAGTGGAGCGTCACTCCGAAAGCTAGTTTTCTTGGTGTTGTGTGATTTTTAAAAAAAGGAAATCATGTCATCTTGTGTAGACACACAAGTGCCTCAAATAATTTTCAATTCTTCTAGTGGTTGTTTGAATCTCGAGACAGGTGTGGAAGTGTCAGACTTTTTATATCGCCTTGAGAAACAAGTTGTCATCAGTCTATTTGAATTGCTGAAGTTTGTGTGGTATTAGCATATTCACAGCGCTGTTTGGAAGTAAGTCCCATGGCTGTGATTGAGGAAGAGGAAACGGGCAGGGAAATAGTTGAGAGTTAAGTTGAAGTCTGATATGGAGGAAAGCTTCACATGCATGTGTGCCCTTATCCTCAAGGATCACAATTTTGGAATATGCTGCCGAACGGACATGTCAGCATGCAAAATGGAAGCTGAAGAAGGCATCTCGGCCTCTCTAGAAGGCTATTCCATTCATGGGATCATCATTAATCTTGCTGCTCATCAATCTTCCCAACACACTGATAACATTGAACCTGATTGTTTACTGTTCAACACAAGAATGGTGAATTCGTTTGGAATTCTCCACCACAGAAATTCATAGATTCAAGACTCATAGATTCTTGAAAGCGTTGTCTCAAGTACCTAGTGTGTTGAAGGTGTTTGGCGCACATACCTTCATTGGTCAGAGCACTGAGTGCAGGAGTTAGGGCTTCATGTTGTAATTGTCCAAAACATTGGAATGAACTGCCAGAGGAAGTGGTAAATGCAGAGCTAGGTCCCACATTGAGAAGCCATTTGAACAGCTACAGGAACTGGATAGGTCTGGATGGATATGGGCCAAAGGCAGGCAAGTGGAATGAGTTTAATTTGGGAACTCCGGTCAGCATGGATGGGCTGGACCAAGGGAACTGTTTCGGTGCTGTACGACTTTATGTCTCACTGACTTTATGGTGGATAGGCTCAAAGTTGGAAGGTGGTGAGCAAGTGAGGGGCTAGATTGGGCATGTGGGAAAGTTTGGGCTGGTAGGCTGGCTGCTGGGTAAGCTTGCGTGCACTCTGTCTGGCAAGGTGGCATCAAGGGAAATGGTAATGGTCACAGGATAATTTGGTCGAATTGTGCTTGGTAGGTGAGGGGTAGTTTGAGCTGAAATGCAGGAGGTCTGTCTTTGCCAGGCTGGTTTATGGAGAGGTGGGCAGGATGCCAGGCTGGTTAGTGTAGAGATGGGCAGGGTGCCAGGATGTTTCAGGGGGTGGAAGGTCACTGTAATGAAGTGACAGGTGGACGTGTTGTCAAAATACAAAGCTCAGAGTCTGGCAAAATGGTAGGTTGTAAAGCACAGATGCCAAAGGAGCTAGGATGCAATGTGCACAGGTTGTCTTGGGTAAGGTGAGAGGTCAGTGATCAAGGGCTGAGGTCATGTCTTGGGTAGTGGGCTGTTGTGGAAATGATGGTGTCAGGTCCGGTAAGGGCCACGTTCACCATGGACCAGGTACAGGGCGGCAGGAGTGTAAATGACTGAAAGGAATTGAGATCATATGTCCATCTGGAATATAGAATATAGAACATTACTGTGCAGTACAGGCCCTTCAGCCCTCGATGATTCCACAGGTCAGTGTAAAAATCTGAAGCCTATCTATCCTACACTATTCCATTTTCATCCATATGTTTATCCAATGACCTTTTAAATGCCCTTAAAGTGGGCGAGTGTACTATTGTTGCAGGCAGTGCGTTCCATGCCCCTACCACTCTCTGAGTTAAGAAACAACCTCTGACATCTGTCATCTATGTCCTCTCCTGCTAGCCATCACTATTCAAGGAAAAAGACTTTCACTGTCCACCCTCTGTTTATCTTTTATGTCTCAATTAAGTCAACCTTCTTCTCTCAAACAAAAACAGCCTCAAGACCCTCATCCTTTCCTCATTAAACCTTCCCGCCATACCAAACAACATCCTGGTAAACCTCCTCTGAACTCTTCCAAAGCTTCCACATTCTCTCTATAATGTGGCGACCAGAACAGTACACAATACTCCAAGTGCAGCCACACCAGAGTTTTGTACAGCTGCAACCTTACCTAGTGGTTCTGAAACTCAGTCCCTCTATCGATGAAAGCCAGCACAAAGTATGCCTTCTTAACAACTCTATCAAACTGGCTGGCAACTTTTAGGGATCTGTGTACATGGGCACCAAGATCTCTCTGCTCAGCTACACTGTCAATATGGATTGCCTTGGATGTGTTTTGTGTGATAGGGGGTTGTGTGTTCCGGGCATGAATGGGTGTATAGCAGGGTGGGGTTTGTCAATGTGAGTGGAAATTTAGGTCTAGGCAGAGTAAGTGCAGTGGTTAGTCTGAGAGATGAGGTTTGGTGGTGAACTGCGTATCAGTTTGATAGTTATTAAAGTTAAAGATTACTTGTTCATTTCTCAAATCATATTTACATAAATACTCAGCTGTAACACTCCAAAGTCTCTGAACTTTAATGGTCCTCCATTTTTCAGAGGCCTCCAGAATTCAGATCATTGTAAATTAGATGTTTCAACTTCCAGACAATTGGCCTGAGTTCAGCCGTGGCAGCCATCCTCCCCGTCCCAGTGCACAGCTCCTGCCTGTGCTGCTGCTGCTGCAGTGACCTTCCTCCCAGAGAGAACATTCTGTCTTGCATTGATAAGTGAGGAAGGCTCACTGGACCTGATTTCCAAGTATGGGGATGGCAAACACGAGGGGACACAACTTTAAAGTGAGGAGAGATAGGTATAAGACAGATAGCAGAGGTAGTTTCTTTACTCATTGAGTAGTAAGGGTATGGAGTGCTTTGCCTGCAATGGTGGTAGATTCGCCAAGTTTAAGTACATTTAAGTTGTCATTGGACAGGCCTATGCATGTACATGGAATAGTGTAGGTGGGATGGGCTTCATATTAGTATGTCAGGGCAGCGCAACATCGAGGGCCGAAGGGCCTGCACTGCACTGTGATGTTCTATGTTCTATGATTCACTCTGATTTCTCTCCGGGGGTACTGCCAGCTGTTGGGTATTTCCAGCAGCACGGTACCTAGTGGGGCGGCACGCTGGTTCCATGGTTAGCGCTGCTGCCTCACAGTGCTAGGGACTCTGGCTCCATTCCAGCCTCGGGTGACTGTCTGTGTGGAGTTGGCACTTTCTCCCCATATCTGTGTGCATTTCCTCCCACAGTCCAAATCTGTACAAGCTGGGGAAATTGCAAATGTTGTGTTCAGTGATTGGGAGGTTAGATGCATTAGTCAGGGTTAACCGTAGCATAATAGGGTAGAGGAATGGGTCTGGATGCGTTTCTTTTCAGAGGGTGGGTGTGGACTTGTTGGGCCAAATGGCCTAATTGCACACACTGTAGAATTTCGATGAATCTGCATTTCCTTGGTTTGTATTTTGTGAAACTTCTCTGCTCTTCACAGCAATCCAATGAAAGTGTCAATTGGTGAGATCTTCAAACAGTTACTGGGGTGGGATCAGGATGTTCTTCTTCCTAAATGATATGGCAATGGTCAAGGTCGAGGGCATGTTTCTCAAGAGGGAACCAATGATCATGATCAGCAACTGGTAGGAAACAAAAATAAACTCCAGTTATGCTGCAGACTTCAGCGGGAGCATACTGGCAAACGGTTACAGCTGAGGATACATTTGAGTAACTGATAAGGTCAAATTAACAGAAACTAACATGCTCAATTGGTCATTCTATTGTAGAGACACCATCTCCCCCCACGCTTTATGGCCTGGTCTCCTCCTGTGAGGAGCACAGCACCGGTTCGACAATCTTTGGTTGTTTGGTGATGGACTATTCCCCAGACGTCACCAAGGTAACCTGGAAGAAAGGTGGGGTGCTAATCACGAATGGTGGATTGAAGACTTACCCATCAGTGAGAAACAAGAAGGGAACCTACACCCTGAGCAGCCAGTTAACCCTGCCCGGGTCAGCGGTAGATTGCCCCAGCAAAATCTACTGTGAGGTTCAACACAGCGGGTCTCACAAGAGCAAAGAAATGCCATGTGGTACGTATTGTGGGAACTGAGATAAACAGAGCATCTGGCATTAATATGAATAAGGCATTATTTATAACCATTTTCACAGAATCACCTTATACAGTACAGGAAAAAGGCCCTTTGATCCATCCAGTTTACGCCTATCAATAACAGCCACCTAACTATTCCAGTCTCATGTGCCAGCACATGATCCATTGCCTTGTGTGACTTGCCCTTGCAAGGATGCATCTCAATACTTCATACTTATTATGAGGGGCTCAGTCTCTACATGACTTATAGGTGCTGAGCTCCAGGCTAACACCACCCTCTGTTTGATTTTGTTTTCCCCTGAGATCCACTTGGAACCTCCTGGCCTTACCTTCACCCTGTGCCCCTGAGGCATTGATCTCTCCATCAAGGGGAAAGGTTTCATCCAGTTTACCCAGTCTATGCCTAAAATAATTCTAGACATCATGATAATCTTCTCCCTAATTCTCCTCTGCTCCAAGGAAAACCCCTGTCTATCTCATCTAGTTTCATAACTAAAACCCTCCAACCCAGGCAAGATCCTGGCAAATCTCATCAATAATGCCTTCAGTGTAATCACATTCTTTCGATAACATGCACACAACGCTTCAGTATGGCCTAACCAGTGTTCTATCAAGTTCCAGTATCATCTCCCGATTCTTCATTGTCAATGTCTAGGCTAATAAAAGCAAATATCCTCCCACCTCCTTAGTCTCTTTATCCAGACGACACAGTACTATAGGGGATCGGTGGGTACATGCACCAAAGATCCTCAGGCCTTTCCAGGGTTCCACCATTCAAAATGTCATACCTCACAGATTCTTCTGCCGAATTACATTACCTTACATTTATCCAGAATAATTTCCATTTGCAACTTCTCTTCACATACAACCAACCCTTTTATATCCTCCTACAATCTAAAGCCATAATGCTCATGACTTACCAACATGACAGTTTTCATTTCATCTGTGAATTCACTGGTTAATCCTCCTAAATTTGAGTCTCAATCATTGGTATGTAAGAGAAATAACGTGGAAATCAACCCCAATCCCTACAGAACACCAGGAGACATAGATTCCCAGTCACCCAGACACCCGATGACTATTATCCCCTGCTCCCATCACTCAGCCAGTTCTCGATCCAATCTGTCAAATTAACTCGGATCCCATTGGCTCTGATTATTGCTATCATCTGGACATCGAGTTATCTCTCTGAAAACTACTATCAAATTGTTACACATGACTTTCTCTCAATAAAACTATGCTGAAAATTGTTGATTTATCTTCCAAATGAAGACTAATTTCACTTTTCAATAGTTTCCCTACCACTGAGACTAGCCTGACAGATCTGTGTTTTCATTATTTATCCCTTCCTTTGTCCTGCGTAACAGTGCAACGTTGGCTGATCTACACTCACTTGGCACAACTGCTGTGGCCAGACAGTAATTCTAAATTATTGTTAGCGACCCAACTATTTCATCCCTTGCATCGCTCAACCGCTTGGTATACTTTTCATCTGCCCTGGAAATATAACCACTTTTCATTTAGCAAGACAACACAGAACATCACGTCATGTGCCCTAATTTCTGAAAGTACATCACAACACTCCTCCATGATTTCTGTCCCCACATTGTCCCTCTTACTAGTGAACACTGACACAACACATTCGTTTTGACCACAACCTAATCCTCCGGCTCCACTCCAATAATAACACTTAATGGGCATTACTGTTTCCCGAATAATTCTTTTATTATGAATGAGCCTGTAACTTTTAAAAATATTTTCCTTTATTTTGACTCCTATTATTTTCTCATGGTCCCTTTTGCTCTTCTAATTCCTTTGTCTTTCAAACTCCCCCTTGCGCGTTCTGTACTCCATACTAATTTCTATTGTTTTGAGATTTCAGTATAGACAGGAAGCCTCCCTTGTTTCTCCTTATCTCACCCTCCATGCCCTTTGGTATCCAGAGCACGCTACATTCTTGGTCCCATTCAGTGGCTTCCTGAGAAATGTCCTCCCTATGATTTTCCTGTCTCTTTCTTAAATGTTTCACACTGCTCTGACTCAGATTTACCAATAAGTGTCAGCTTCCAGTCCACTCTGGTTAAGTCATTACCTGATCTTACTAAAATTGTCCTTCCCCTTTTCAGAACTTTGGGCCAATTTCTATTCCTTTGCAGTACAATCTGAAATCCAACTGATTTACGATCGCTGTCTGCAAAGTGCACCACCATTGATGTTTTACCCACTGGGTCGACTTCATTCCCAAAAGTTAAGTTCAGGTTCACCCCTCTCTTGCAAGGTCTGGATTAAAATTCTCTGTATTAACACATACTTTGTTTAAATATTCTCCTGGGGGCATTTTCAGAATTGTGCTCCCTCTAAACGTTAGACAAAATGAATATCCAAGCCTATGCTGAGGAAGTTAAAAACCTCTCTTCTCATTCCCCTATTTAATTTACATATCTCTGAAATTTATCCATGTATTTGCACTTGGTCTTTTGGACCTATAGTAAGGCCTATCGTGCTCTCCCAGTAGTTATGTTTGCTGTATTTTGGTTTTGAAGTACTGTCCATTTGCCTTTGTTCGAGGAGGTATCTATGATTTCATTTCTCTTTACAGCCTAAAATACTCTTGTCAGAATTGTGACAGAAGCAACATTCCGTGCCGCAAACCCCTGCCCCCATCCTTTTCCATCTTTCCCTGTCTCGCCTGAAGGCACTAAATCCTGGAAAATTGAATAGCCACTCCTGCCCCGCTCTCAATATGTCTCCGTGATCGCAACAGCATCATTTCCTCATTTATGCCGGTAATTCATCTGCCTTGATCATCAGACTCTGTCATTAAAACGAATACCATCCAATGTTGCTATCTCCCTTCTGATGTTACCGGCCTATAGTTTCTATGCCTCCTTGACTCCCTTGCTGTGTCCAATAATTTTAGCCTTTCACATTGTCCTGATGATCTTTCTGTGTGGATCCCAGCTTCTCCAGCACTCTGCACAATTATGATTCTTGTATCCATTAATCACAAGAAACCTTGATATATGAGAACTGATTGTATTTGTTATGAAATTCATCAGATAATTTATGCGATGTGTTTCCTAAAGGTACAGGTCCTCTCCCACCAACTCTTCTCCTAACTGTGAGCTCCAGTGAAGAAATCGCAAGCAGCAAGTTTGCAACTGTCGTTTGTTCAATCATCGATTTCCATCCGAAGGCAATCAACGTGACTTGGTTGAAAAATGGCCGACGCTTGGATTCTGGCTTCTTCACGTCTCCCGTGTGTGAGGCGAACGGGAACTTCTCGGTGACGAGTCGGCTGATGGTCCCTTATGGTGAATGGTACAACAGCGCAGTCTATACCTGCCAGGTCACTCACGAAGAGAACATTCAAAGTAAAAACATCACCGCACTCCAGGGTAAGAGACACATACTGGGAGAGCTACAAATCACTCTGAACTCTGATGTGAATCAAACACACTAATTTATCAGGCGTAGTAAACAGCACGGTACAGCTTCTCATTTCCCAGCATGTCACGTATCTCATTTCAGTTTGAATGTTACATTAGCATTGCTCATAATTCAACATTTTGGCAAGTCAGAAAAGCATGTTTCCTCTCTGTTGAAGGTAGATATATAGACAGTGAGCTTTGTTAAATAGTTTGTTAAATAGTTTGTTGCCTGACCATGCTGGGAGAGGCATTCAGAGTGATGAATCCTTGCCTGGTAGTGGCTTCAAGGATAAGTTTGGGGGTGGAGGGGGGATATTGGAGAGATATCTAATTGAAACATAGAAAATACTGAGAGACTGAGGTCGAGTGAATGTAAATAGATGTTTTGACTGGTAGGCGAGACTAGGATCCAAGGGCACAGTCTCAGGGTCAAAGGGGCACTGTTTAGAACTGAGATGGGGAGGAATTTCTTCAGCCAGAGGGTGATGAATCTGTGGAACTTGTTGCTGCAGAGGGCTGTGGAGACCAGGCCATTGTGTATATTCAAGCCAGAGATGGATCGGTTCTTGTTTATTGTGGGGAGAAGACCATAGAATGGCTTTAGCCCAAATGTCGATTTTCCTGCTCGTCGGATGCTGCCTGACCTGCTGTGCTTTTCCAGCATCATTCTGATCTAAACTCTGGATTGGCCGAACAGCCTTATTCTGATCCTCTATCTTATGATGTTGTGGTCTCAAAATGACGTGGTTAAAATATGCAGTGACCCTAACTTGAAAATAAATCAAAATGCGTTCAATGCTTCACTCCCTGCTCAGGAATGACCTGTTGGCCTTGGACATTGTACGACATCGATTTTTATCTGGTACTGAGTTCTTTAATTTCATTTATGGGATCAGACCACAGACCAAGTGGGTATCACATTTGATGAACTGGGATAAACGTGATCTCACTGAGCCTCTTTAAGATGCTCTCTGTAATTAGTGGATGAGGCAGGAGAATAAATTCTGGTAAGAATGCTACAATAGGGATGAATGAACGAGGAACTCGAGACAAGCTGATTTAGCCTGGTTTGGGGTGGCGATGTTTACACAGTGGGTAGTGGATGTCTATAAAATTAGTGTACATTTCCATCACGTTTGTAGATTAATTTAAGACACTTTTGTTTGTTTTTTTTTCTCCCCTGCTCTATGAAGAAATTAAAAAATGTAGCTTGGTAAATAAAGTGAAAGTACAGACCAGTCATGAACTAACTGAATGGAGGGAAAGACTTAAGGAGATGGGTGTCCTTCTCGATATCCAATGCTGTACTCAGTGCCTTGTTTTCAGATCTACTCCAAACTCAGCCCACGAGGAACAATGACATAAATTAGAGAATGACATCACACCAATAACGCAAAGTATTTTTGATCACGTTAAATATAATGAACAGAATTTCCATGGATATTCACTGCTCCTGTAGCACTTTAGAACTCTGCAAAGAGAATAATTATTATTTCTTATAATTTGTCCAAAATTTGGGATGTGATTTGGCAGTCAGCGTGACCAGCAGCACTTGCACCTAAGGGTTATGAACATGGAAATGAACACATTATATTCAGATTACTCTTGTCACAAGTATCAATAGATGGTCTTAAGTGAGAGACAAACTCTGAAAGAAAGGTAATTCCATGGGTTACATCATGGTATCTTCGATGATTTTACTTTTTTCACAGCTTTCACTTGTTACAAAGCCAGTGTTCTTTTGGAATAATTACACAGGGTATGTCACAGGTAATCACAAATGCTTTCACAAATCAAAATACATCAACAAGAGTAAGCATTGTTTCAGCAATGGTTGGAGTTGCCATTTCGAAGGTGGTGTCTTCACCCTGTGAAGAAGTAATCTGAAGATTAGGTGTTTGTATCATAAAGGGGCATTTTTCATTGACTTTGATTTTTGTTTCATAGAAGATACCGAGTGCCACCCTCACACCGTTAAAATCCTCCCACCGCCAATCGAACAAGTCTTACTGGAAGCGACGGTGACGTTAACCTGCGTTGTGTCCAATTTTCTTCCTGGAGTCAGCGTGACCTGGAAACAAGATAAGAAGCCTCTGAGCTCAGAGATTGCTGACCAGCCTGGACAGACTCCCGACAGCGTGATCAGCAAATTAGACATTTCTACTGAAGCCTGGCTGAGTGGTGTTACTTTTGAATGTGTGGTGAACCATCAAAATCTACCGACTCCGCTGAGAGACTCCATCCACAAGGAGAAAGGTGAGCGGTGAGATTAAAACACAAAGCATCCCATGTGTAATCCAGATCCAGTTACATCAATGGCAGGCTTTGATTGGTAATGAACAAACACCGTTGGGAGCATTTATGATGCATCTGAAGGCAGGATAACTAAGTAGCTGATTAAGAAAAAGATGGACCAAAGGATATTGTATTCTGATTAAATCAGATAAGGTGGGAAGAAACCTGGGTTGTGATGTCACCATCAGCAATGACAATTGGACAGAATGCCCTTGTTGTGGGCTGGAAACATGGAGGCAACTTTCACATTAAACTTTACTTTTTTTACTGAACAGAATGTGTACTCTTTTAGAAAACAAAAGTGAATAAATCCCAAATTAAAAATGGCGTATTTTAATATTGAGTGAAATTGTGATATTGGTTCAGGATGTTTTTGATTGATTTATATTTGTCTCAAATATTCTGCAGTGATTAATCCGCTGGAGCCATCAGTGTCAGTCCTCCTGCCACCAACAGAAGAAATCTCCGCACAGAGGTTTCTCTCCCTCACCTGTTTAGTGAGAGGTTTCTCCCCCCGAGAGATCTTCGTCAAGTGGACAAACAATGACAAGCCGGTGAATCCCAGTAACTACAAGAACACCGAGGTGATGGCAGAGAGTGCCAACACTTCCTTCTTCATCTACAGCCTGTTATCCATTACAGCGGAGGAGTGGGCCAGCGGTGCTTCTTACTCCTGTGTGGTGGGACATGAAGCGATTCCATTGAAGATCATCAACAGAACAGTCGATAAATCCAGCGGTAAACCGAGTTTCGTAAACATTTCACTTGCACTGATGGACACTGTTAATTCATGTCAATAAAAATCTCAAAGTTGCATTTAATAATTCAACAGAAGTAATAAAGTTTCTTTTTCCTCCAGTTGTGAGTTAAATACTGAATGAGTTGTTTCTCACTCTGACTTACATTCCATCTGTGTAGTTAAAGTGGGTTATTAACAGGTCTAGGACAAGTGTCTTGTGCAGTTAATGTTCTCTGCTCAGATACACCCTGGGTCAGAGACAGAGTAAAGCTCACTCATTGCAGGATTCCGCCAAGTACCTTATCCATCCTAAATCCCTCTGTGACAAAATCTGACAATGTCCATTTTATGTCCAGGGTAGAGCACGAGTTTTGAACTTGGTGTTCTTGATTCCCCTGATTGGACATTCTTATAAAATTCATGTCAGTTTTAAACTGCCACATTGCACCAATTGGAAATGTAAATTTAAGACACTTTAAAATTAAATTTGATTGGAACATACCAATCGTAAAGAGTGCAGAACAGTTTGAATGTAACCGTTGTTTCTGGGGAACTGCCAGGGATCTTGCACCAGTGCATGAGTTGACAGAATGTAGCTTCACTTTCACACCAAAGAGAATCGACAGATAAGTTGTCGTGGAGCAGAGGGGAGGGGAACGATGAATGGTCTGTCCTCTTGCTCCCTGTGCAGAGTTTTCATGGTAGATGTCCTCTGTAATGTAACCCCGTTACTAACAGGAACAGTCAGCTTCTTGCTTACTGTCCAAAGATTTAACATTTCCATGCAAAATAATACCTTTGAAACATGTTGGACATGCTTGGGCTCTGTTAACAAATGATTAACATTGATTCCCCTAATCCAAAACTGGTGTTTGCATTGTCCCGGTTTGAATTCTGTAGTTTTGTCTCAGTTTTCTGGAGCACATGGGATCAATTCTGGTATTCGAATACCTGATATCATTTTGTTTCACATACAGAACACAAGTAGACATTTTCTAATAAACATATTCAGAAATGTTATCTCTGGGGCAGTGGGGATTTGAACTCACGCTATTTCTCTCAGAGACAGAAATTCTATCACTGCAACAGAAGAGTTGCTCATAAAACGCTTATCTCTTCACGACGATGGGAAATGTTTCCTACAACACCAAGGTCAAATCTAATTATAGGCAATCCATTAAAATTAGAACAATAAATTAGAATAATAAAAATTGCAGTCTGGTATAAGAACAGATACAGAGAGATGATCGCAAATACACACGGAATGACACATATATGGGCTCTCACCTAAAGACACATATTGATGTGCACACTCAAATGTGCATACAGATAAGATGTCACACATGCATACTCGCACAGAGCCACACATGCAAGTGGTACTTGAACACTCACCTAAGCTCATACAAAAACTCACATACACCGAAAGAAAATTATTTGAACAAATGATCAGGGTACTCACACATAACCATGAGAAATATAGACACACGGTAACACACAAATGGGCATGAATACATATACATTCATACAGCACAATGCGTACAGACATACACGCATGAACACACAGATACAAATTCCAAAAAATGTCCTCCCACATGTCAACTCATACAGGCACGTAAGTGCACAGAGATAAACATTAATATAATTATTTTCCCATTTTCAGAATCACAAACATACGATGACAGAGGCAGCTTAATTAGTTATTTTTAAACCACATTGATCAGCATGTATACAATGTCACACGTACACACAAATTCCGAGTCTCACATGCAGACACACAAGTGCATAGATCAATAAATAGAGGGGCGTTTATTAAATAAGGATAATGAGCACAAGCATCAGCAAGCATCCACAAACACTAACACAAACAAGCTTCTCAGGAGATGGTTTGGGAAAGATTGCCACACAAGCAGACATCATCATATAAATATAAACATCCATCAAAACATGACGTTGCATGCTAACATTTATTAAGCATAACATGAAAATAACCTAGTTTAGGTAGGACCTGAAACAGACACATAAGCACACATTTTAGATAGCACTAATGAAAAGTGAACACTCACAAAGACATTACAAGATAAGCATAGGCAACAATGAAGTGGCATATTCGCATAATGATGCTTACACAATGTGAAAAGACCAAAATTTCGGTGCACAAACACATGAGAACACTAGCAGTAAAGGAACAGGAATATGTTTATTCATGCACAGACTCCAACATGGGCAAGAGTGAAGTAAGAGGCACTCAACCACATACACAACCATTAAAGGGAAACCAAACACACCAAGCAGTAGGTCAAATAAATTAAGGGACACATGTACAAAAACTTATTCCTAAATATACAGATCCTACAAACAAAAATATGAAGCAATGTCCTGACTGTGATGTCACTTATATTCACGATTTGCCAAGCAATTGGTCATCAATACATAAAGGTGAGAATCACATTTGAACTTTTATTCAGTGATGGCCACAATTTTCAACTAAAGTGCTGTCACAGCCTATATTTAAAATATAATGATATAATTAAAATAATCATTCGTAATAAGCATTCCTCAAATAATAATATCCTTAAATAATAGATTAAAAGAAAATTAATTTAAAACATTCTGACATGGACAATGAAGAAAGAACATGTGCAGTCAGTATTTGTAATTTCTTGCTGAGAGTCAATAATGCACTGATGGATACAGATAAGAGTCACACTTGAGAAATACCTGACTGCTTTATGAAGATGTAATGGTCTCTAATTACATGACTTGGATACACATAGATCGATCTGGATCAATAAACGATCTAAATGCGTTCTCTCGGCTTTATATTCATAGATTCAATAGATCGCACTTGGATTGAAGACTATGAGGATGATAACAGCAACATCTGGACAACTGCTTCCACGTTCATCACCTTGTTCTTCCTGAGTATTTTCTACAGCGCTGCCGTCACTCTGGTGAAGGTGAGAATAATCACATCTTTCTCATGCCAAACAGCCCAATATGTTTTGTGAAATCTCTAAGTGTGCCATTGAATAAACATTAAATCTGAAAGTCCCTGATCATAAATATCTGTGTCATTGCTTTATCTCTCTTTTCCAGGTTAAGTGAATGAGTTGTGGACCCCTTTGATTTTCCTGATCTGCTTATCAAGGTCTCTGAATTCCCAATCTACAATCTGTCCTGTTGCTGACTCTCACAGTGAGATCACTTCAGTTTATCAGTGTGTAACTGAGACAATAATTGATGGATTTTCGTTTTTACTTTGATATCTTTGAAATGGTTGTGGTTGGAAGAATTTGTAGCTTCCCTGTTGTTTGAAGCCCATTTGTTTTGTTTTTATTTGTTCCTTACTCAGAATGGTTGCCTACCCTTTCTGATGAGCCTTTGTATTCCCTTTCTTGTGACTGTTACTGATGTACAGAAAATTCCCACCTCACAGCGCATGTGTTCTCGTCTCAATGTGGCACCCAACCATTATATTCACTTCTGTTAGCTTTTACATCAACTTTTTGGATAAAAATGCTTTCTGAAATGGTTAATAAATCTCGAATGAATATGCACTAACCTTGAGTTTGCTTAATTCTTTCTTCAAGGCCAGCCAGTAATCAAACATTTTCCCACATCCTACTCCTTTCCCAGCCAAATACTTTCACTTGTTCTGTTTGGTTGTGTTTCATCCAGTCATTTAGTTTAATGTTGCGCTGCCATGCCGCCCACTAATGTAAATGCATCTTTCACACGATATGCCTGATGGAACACTCCAGAGGCAGAATGATTAGAGAACATTTCCTCTTATGCACCAAAGGTCACGGCCTCGGGTCACGTAATGATACAAATGAGGAGCTTTGCTCCACCAGAAGCCTATAAAAGGCAGGCAAAGGAGTTTGAAAGTTTACTCTACACCGTCTAAACTACATGTACTCCCAATGTCCGGACAGCCTGGGTTAGTAATGCATAAATCGCCACCTAAAGCGCCCAACGAAGCATTCATCAGCCAAAAATGTCAACGTTCAGTCAGGTAGTCAGACACAACACGTGCACAATCCAAGGGCGGATTCTCAGAACTGGAGTTTTTCCTCACACATAAATCTCATGGAGCACTATTCCTGGGATCTATTTGACACACCACACCTGTCAAATCCCAGGGAATGAGACTGGGATCTATCTGATACAGGGATATTACTGAACAGCAACCCTCAAAAAATAATAAATCAGAGGTCGATGTTGATCAGGCAAGTCAGAGCTCATGAGTCCCTGAAAATTTCAGCCATTGGGATCTATATGATGCAAGACAGAGTTGGGAACCAATCATAGCAACTGTTCACAGAGTCTGGAAACTATCAGCAGAGGGGAACATTCTCAATTTCTCAGAGTTGGTGAGGTGCATCATCCCGGGAATAGTGTTGTGAATCAGTCACGCACCCAATCTCATAATTTTGCCTTTTGTCAAAAACGTGGCCCCTGAAACTAGATGCAACATTCCAGGTGAGACAAGAGACTGTTTGATTTCAGTTTAACATAATTGCTTTGTGTTTGTTCTCTACGGTGTTATTGATGAAGTAGGGTTTAGTTGCTCTTCTGTCCACGTATCATGGTACATTCCCTGATTTGTGCACATACACATGGAGGATCCTCTGCTCCTTCACCCCCTTTGGGTTTACCCCCTTACTATTGTATGTTCCTCTGAGTTCATCACAAAACAAAGAAGCACGTCACCCCTCCCTGAGACGGAGATCTATCTGACACACCGATATTAATGAATAACAATCCTCAAAAATGATAAATCACAGGTTGATTTCGATCAGAGAAGACAAAGATCAGAAGTTCTGGAAACCCAGCTGCTTTCCATGTCCTTTCCCACAACCCCTCTGTCAAACTTGATGCTCTTAGCTGTTCTTCCAATATCCTAACATTTTACCTTAAATTGCTGTTAATATTTTTCTGTAATTTTGCATGATGGACCAAAGCACAGGTTGAAACAACAAGGACTCCAAACACTGAACTCTGAGAACGTACACAGTAAGGCAGCCTACATTCTGTAACAGCAAACACCCTTAACAAATGGTTGGCAAGTACAAATAGCGGGTGAGACTAACTTGAACTCATCAAAATAAAAGGAAAGTACTCTGGAGGTACAGAGGTGAAGGCAAGAGCTGGGCAGACAGAGTGGAGTTCGTTTTTAAAATTCTTGTTTATATCCAGAATTTTTCTTTCCACACAATGTAACCTTTTATTTCCCATCACCCAAGTCCCCCACAGTCTCTTTATTTTCTGCTACTAACCATCACCAGTAAATTGAATAATTTATGTTCAAAGCCCCTCCCACCATCAAAGATACGGCAGAAGTAGGAATAGCTAGAAGGAGAGATTGGAGTCATTTTTTCTTGTGGTGATACATTACTGCTGTTCTAACACAAGGTATTTCTGAGGGATGGTCCACTGAAGCTATGTGGATGGAACTCATAAAAGTAAGAAGGGCATTTTACTTTGATGCAATTGTAATAGTCCCCCAGTA